>NC_091673.1:42915431-43220344 GCF_042453785.1 Malus domestica
GGAGTGGGTTTTGGACTTAATTACAAGTTTGCCACTCCAATGAATAAAGGTATAAATATGACTTTCTAGCCAAAATTCATTTAGGGTTTTCTTTTGGAGAAAATTGGAGAGAAGATGTCTCTCCCTTTGTCTCTAAAGAGGCCGGCCCCCCTTGGAGGGATTAGCTAGCAATCCAACTCCTCCAAGGTCACTCATTTCTTCTCCAATCTAGCCTTGGTGTAGAGACTTAGAGGTTCTCAATTTTGGGAACTTGGAGAACCATTTCATCCACCCAAGTCCATAGATCTAAGATGCAAGGAATGAAGGCCCTCTCTTTGGGTGATTAGCCCTTGCTTATGGAAAGAGGTATCTACAAAGGTATAAATATCTCAACTCACTTTGTTTTGAGTTGAGTCTTGGTTCACCAATCTACTAGGCTTTGAATTTCATGGGTAATGTTTTGTTTTGAGTGCATTCAAGCATGATTCCGCCTTTTAATTGTTAATTGCATGGTATAGATGTTGCTTAAATGAACATGTTCCTAAACCCTTTAAACAATTGTAATGAAAAATGAAGAAACTGCAGAGTATATGATAAAAATTGAATACAGAATATGGCCAAAACAGATACAATTAAAAATGCATAAGTAATTTAAAAACTACACAGAAAAAGAAAATCAAATGGAGTTTTCCAAATAAGAAAAAACAATAATAAGAAAACTTTACCGGAAGTAAAAATAATATCATCTTCCACTTCGCCTGGATTCTTAATCTCGTACTCATATTGAAAAATCTTAAGAACTATAGATCATAACATGATTGGAGATGTAACTTAATATTTAACTTAATTGATTCCATTTTTATAAACTTTTTTATTTTCTGTTTTACAAAGACAAAAAAAGGAGCATTTTCATCAGAAGTGGAAGGAAGAGGCCATTAAAGAAAAGTATAAAATTTCAACACAATATACTCTCTTTCAGATCCAAATATTAGTACAAATCTTTGACCGAGCAGTAAACTATTTAAAGCTAAAAGAATTACGAAAACAACATATTATGTTTCATTGGATACCAAAGAAAGATAAGAGAAGTTTGCATCCAATTAAAGAGTGATTATGTAGATTGGTGATTGAAGTACCCTCCAAGTTAGATTGTCAATTTTTTGGAAACTGAATGAGAGTGGGACAAAGACTCACTGATTTGTGTAATTCATCACTTTTTCTTCTCAGGATGGCCCATTGTGAAAGATAACTATTTGCGTAAGATATATCCTCAACATGCAAGAATATCGATATGTTTCAAGTCTGGAAGTGGAGTTTTGTTTTGAGTTTGTAAACGCAGTGTAAAAATGAGCAGATAATCTACCAATGGAAATAGCAAATCTGATTCAAGGTGGGGAGTTTGAAAACCGTCGGCAACTGCTAACTGTTTTCTATAACCCTTTACTCCCACATTGGTTTTTTTTAGTTAGTGAGATACTAATATCTCTCCTAAAATAGAGGAGTGGAGTTGATTACCTGATACTAATCCCTTTATATATGTAGATTACGATTTTAACCCTATTAAATTTGTGTGTTACGATTATAACTCTATTATATTGAAGTAGTTTTGTGTTTTTTTTTTCGGAAAATGAGGATATTTTTGGCATTTTGAAATGCTTCACCTATTTGGGCCTCTCACTTTATATATATATAGATGATGACACACCTCGACCTAAATCAGGGCATGCTGGCCGTCACGTGGAAGTGACGTAACCATGTGCACAGTGCGGAAGCAATAAAGATATAAGGAAATTGCGAAGCAATAAAACCAAACTACCAGCAAAACTAGTTAAGATAGAGTGCTAGTGTGAGATTAAGTGTGAAATACATAACCAGAGGATAATATCCTGGATGCAGTCAAGCAGCACAAGTACTAAGAATACAACACCCGAGGGTGATCCTACATGGTGATGTTCTGTCAGAACCCCCGTCAGAATCCTCGTGATCCACCAAGCACTTCTACTTAAAACCTGGAGGGGCACAAAACAGAAAGTGTGAGTTGGCAAAAACAAAGCTTTTCAAAATCATTTCATATCTCAAAAGTTCTAACCCCTCGCCGTAAAACCTGTATAATTTCCCCAGAAAAATAGAATATATACACATGTTTGTACCATACTTGAGCAATCCCGAAACTACTAAGCATCGGTCAACGTTATACCGTCAAGGACCCATAAGAGTTTCCCTTTAACCAGGAGGCCAATCACAGCGCGACATGTGTCGACATCAGAAGCCAATCATAGTGCGATTCGTGTCAACATCAGAAGCCAATCACAACACGACACGTGTCAATGTCAGAACAAAGCTAGAAACTCTCTTTTATAAAAGGAGATCATTCTTCCACAATATTTCCTAATGTCATTTGTACTAAATCATTCACTAGTACTCACTAAAGGAGAGCTTGAACCTATGGACTTGTGTAAACCCTTCACAATTAATGAGAACTCCTCTACTCCGTGGACGTAGCCAATCTGGGTGACCCACATACATCTTGTGTTTGCTTCCCTGTCTCTATCCATTTACATACTTATCTACACTAGTGACCGGAGCAATCTAGCGAAGGTCACAAACTTAACACTTTTTGTTGTACCAAAGTCCCCACTGATTTTGTGCATCAACATTTGGCGCCGTCTGTGGGAACGACACTTATTACCACTCTCTTTAGCTTTGTTAAGCTGGTTTTCACCATTTGTACTCTTTTTTGACCAGGCATCCCTCTCCAACATAGGGAGCGAAGGAAGCCACAGCACGTAGAATGACACCCCTCTTGCACTTGGTGTGAGGCAACGAAAGAAGGAAGGAAAGAGGGTTGCTCTTCAAGATAAAGTCGATGAGCTAGAAACTCAGAACAACAAGATAGCAATAAAGAATGAGGTCCTCCATGAGCAATATGAGAAGCTCTTTGAGACGCTCCACGAAACTAGGCATCCTCAAACACACAAGCTCGTTACCCCTGTGGACATCAACCATCATCTGGGTGCCCCCCAACATGGAGGGTCACTTTCCTTCGACATGGGTATCCCTGATGAGGAGTGAGCTAATCATCAAAACATTGATCAACATGAGACTTCTCTCAACCCAGCTACTTCGACTTGAAGCAAGAGAAGTAGAGGAAGATGAAGGGAATACTATGAGATTCATGTGGGATTTCTAGTGACTAGCATGCATATACAATTCAAAAGTTTATATACGAAAGCAACGGAAGCATGTTATCAAATAATATCAAAGCAATAGTCATGTAAACCCCCTTCAAGATGCATAGGTTTATGTAAGATGCATCAAAAACAAATTTATATAAGATCAAAGTTTAGGAGTAGTTTTATACCTCTTGATCTAAATCTTAGACCAAGGATGGACCACCTCCAAGTCCTTTGCTCCTTGAACTCCTTGAGCCTAGCCTCCTTCCTTGCCTCCTCCACTTTGTTTAGAATGAGTGCTCCTAGGTTCTCTTCAAGTTTCCAAAATTGAAAACCTCTAAAGATCCTCACCCACTAGTGTAGTGAGAAGGATGAAGGAATGACCAAAGGGGTGAAAAGATGATTAGTTAAATCCCCCTATGGTGGCCGGCCCTTTGAGTGTTAGAGAGATATTTTTCTTTTTCTCTTTTGTTCTTTTTTTAACACTTCAAAAAACCCTCATAAAACATTTGCTATAAAGTTCCTTTTATAGCCAAAAAGAAACAAGTCAACATTTGACCTTTCTCTCCCTCCTTTGGCCGGCCCCTTTGTGTTGTTTGGGCTTTGGGCTTTTATTTATTTCAAGTCATCCAATGCTTGAATAAAAGCCCAATGGGTTTAGGCCCAATGGGCTCAATTAAACCCGAACGTTTCTTTAAGCCCAAAATGATCTTATATCGCTTTTATGATTTCTTTAGACTTCCTAATTAATCACAACACTTAATTAATCCAATTAATTATTTCCATCATCCATTAATTACTCAATACAAGAGTGTATTGGTGAACAATCGTTTTAGGTTCTAATTAGCAAGGCAGTGAGGTGATTGGCACCAATCCAATTGATTACATTTAATCCAATCACGTAGTGAATTAAAACTTACTTTTAATTCACCTTCTTCTTTGACGACTACATTTAATCATCTAGAAGAACTCACAAGCCATGAGTGACATCTAACCATATATCATGGCTACCCAAGCTAATGTAGAAGTTGTTCGGAGAACCTATTCAGTTGGAATTACAATGTAATTATATCCTTCTCTAAAACGATACTCTCAATCACATCACTAGGGTATGGATGTATTATGTCAAACCCCTAATGTGATTATTCCTTCTTATATGATTCAATTGAGTCGTATAGGAACGCTTTCCTTTATTACACTCGATACTTCGGCCGAAGATTCCAGAATCATATCTTAGAGTATTCATCCTCTCTTAACGAGGATTAGAGATTCCTTGTTGCGCATTCACTTGCCTTCATGACTAAGTGGCTTAACCCCGACTATGCTGTGGACACCCGCGGATGGAGTGACTTTGACATAATCAAGGATCAAGTACTTAACCACAAGACAACGATGATGCCTCAGGTCAAAGGACTACTTACATTATTCCAACTATTAGAGTTACTTGCTTGACATGTGAGTAGACCTCCATCCAAGTACTCTCGTTCAATTGTGTTCAGTGAACTCATTCCCTTAATGAGCACCTACATACTTGTCTTAGTGTCACTACAGGAATGGGATGAGACTTTCCATCCTTCTAATTGAAGTGGACATAGTATGTACCGGTCTATGCATTGTCAGTATCCCTCCGACAATCTTATGACCAGGAACCTTTTGGACATGATGGTTATGTGAAGAAGGTCTCTGTAGTCTAACTTCATTAGATTACTTCTTCAATTGATCCATTGTCCATGGATTCACCATTTAGGACATATATCGTTTATAGAGATAGTCCTAAATAGTATCTTTGCCATTTGATGTATAAGAGTCATCCATACATCCATTTATCGTCCTGAAAGGTTTCTTCCAAAGATTGACTTTCAGGGCATATTTCCAACAGAAGACACCTCCTTACAAAAGGAGTGGAAGGATCGAAAACCATCTTTCGTGACTGTCGAGATTTCCTAAAGCAACGTCGAGACAATCCCATCCATGTAAGCTCAAAGATCAATGACCCCAGGGTCTCTGAAAGACTCAGTCCCCTCCCATGTCCCAGGCCGGCTACCAATTTGGGGAAGGGGCAACAAGTCTTAGAGAAACACGAAGGTATAGGGGACTCAGAGATGTTTCGACAGACATACCTTGGAAGTCAGTACGACGAGTCCAGGGAAAAATCACATGCTCTTGATCAAACCTTCATACTTCCAAGAGGAGATGGAGATTTACAAAAGAAAGCTCTAGTGGTACATGACTCCACTCAGGACCTTCTTGTCCTACAGCTTCTTAAGGAAGTAAACAAGTTGAAGGCCGAACAACAAGCTGAGATACCTGATCGGAGCCAACCTAGGCCTGGCCCTCTTACAAGGAGAATCCTCGACACCCCCTCCAAGCAAAGACAAAGCAGAAGCTTGGCTTGCAACTCTATACTGGAAAAGAGGACCCGATTGAACACCTTAACCTCTTTGAGTCCACCATGGCATACCGGATGCACACCGACGAAGAGGGATGTCTTCTCTTCCCCTCCACCCTCTCTGGCGGAGCTCTAAACTGGTAATGTTGTCTTCCACCTGAGACGGTAGATTCATTTGAGGAATTGAGGAAACTGTTTGTTTCTCAACATATTTTCCAGACCGATCGCTTGCACTCTGCGGACTATTCGCCAGAAGCCAGACGAGTCATTACGTATGTATACTGGCCGCTTCAGCCATGAGTATTCCTGTTATGCCGAGGTAGACGACAAGACTGCCCACAAAGCCTTCATGGCAGGCCTGCGTGATTGTTTCTTCAAGTACATGATCAATGCCAACACTTGGAAGACTTACTCTAAGGTGATGGCACAGGCTTACAACCATGCCTCTACTGAGGCAAGGACATATCAAGGGAAACCCCCCACAGCCGCCCTTTATCAGCAAGTAGGGAGTGGAAGCTAGATCGAACCAAATGAGAAGACCTCGACCTTCCAAACGGCAGCGGTGCCTCCTCTTGCCTTACTTAATACTTCGCCAAGTCAACAGACATATCAATCTTAGGGCAAAAGGAAAGATTTTCATCCTCACCAGTCCCATTTTAGTAAACTGAGTAAGGGATACTATCGCGATAACTAAGGGTATCGCCACGATAATGCTCGTCCCTAGGCAGTCAACACAGTGGCCCAAGCACGTGTCAAGATAGGCCCTACCCCAAGGTATGAGACATACATGCCTTTGAATGCCACATGCGTGGCCATTTACCCCAGCATAGCACACCTGATACCGAAGCCAATGCTGAGGCAGTCGGGTTACAAGCTCACGAAGAACAAGGGCACGTTTTGCTGCTACCACTAACATAACAGCCATGATGGCGAGAAATGTATCACCCTTCGTGATCATATTGAAGCTTTGGTGCGTGAAGGAAAAATTGATCGATTCCTCCTTCACCATTCAAGGGATAACCATAACCAATGCCAAGTGAATTTGATATATTCCATAAGCGGCAGCACACCCATATCTGAATCTTCCAATAAGGCCATGAAAAACAGCAAACAAGCTTTAAAGCCTGGCCACCACGTGTTTCACGTGGAAGACATTAGGGGAGGCAAGTATTAAAAGCCTAACTGGGATCCAATATGTTTCTACCCTGAGGAAGAAAGAGGTATCATCTACCCTCACAATGACCCACTGATCGTGGAGGCTCACATAACCAACTTTGAAGTAAGAAGAATCTTGGTAGACACGGGGGCTTCGGTTAATATCATGTTTGCTGAAGCTTTCAGGGCACTTAATGTAGCTGAACACTTGCTTGATCGCTCGATTTCTCCTCTGATAAGCTTCTCCGGTGATATTGTGCAACCTATAGGGAGCATACACTTACCCTTCACCATTGGTACATGCCCTTACACAGCTACCATTACCACTAACTTCCTAGTAGTTGAATGCCTAACGGCATACAATGTCATCTTTGGACGCATAGGCATCAATGATCTCAAGGCCATGGTATCCACACATATGTTGTTGATGAAATTTCCAACCCCCTATGGCAATGGTTACATCAGAGGAGATCAACTTAGTGCACGGTTATGTTACAAGACTTTGGTCAAGCAACAACACCTGCTTGTGCCCAAGGAAACCTTTTCTATACATGACCAAGTCATGAAGACCAGCCCGGACGAAGCTAACTTGGATCTTCATGGTGGTAACAGTCAACCCGACAATCCTCGAGATGAGTCTTTCACCCAGCAAGCACAACTCGCTGAAGAGCTGGAGAAGGTTTCTATATCAAAGGATTATCCATATCGCATGGTGAAGATTGGCACCATCTTGTCACCACACATTTAGTTGGCATTGATCTCTTTTTTGCAAGAGAACACTGAGGTCTTTGCCTGGTCATACGAGGACATGCCAGGCATCTCTCCCGATATCATATGTCATCACTTGAGTATTGATCCCCAAGACCAACCCGGTGAGACAGAAGCGAAGATCTTATGACGTTGAACGATACGAAGCAATGAAGGCAGAAGTTGAAAAACTCAAAGGCATAGGCTTCGTTCGCGAAGTCAATTACCCAACATGGGTAGCAAATGTGGTCATTGTTAAGAAAAATCCGACCAAAGAAAGTCTCTTGCTCCAAAAGGTCTTGTGGAGAATATGTGTCGACTACACCAACCTAAACAAAGGATGGCCGAAGGATAACTTTCCTCTTCCTCTCATAGACAGACTTATAGACTTTACGACACGGTGTGAACTCTTGAGCTTCATGGATGCTTACTTAGGATACAACCAAATCCTTATGAACCATTCGGACCAAGAACACACAGCCTTCACTACTGATAGGGGACTATATTGTTATAAAGTCATGCCCTTTGGCCTAAAGAATGCAGGAGCGACTTATCAGAGACTGGTCAATTCAATGTTCGCTGAACAGATTGGGAAGAGCATGGAAGTTTACGTTGATGATATGCTAGTCAAGAGCAAACATGCTGACCAACACATCACCAACCTATTTGAAACTTTCACCATTCTGAAGAGGTATCGAATGAGGTTGAACCCTAACAAATGTGCCTTCGGCGTAGGCTCTGGAAAATTCTTAGGCTTCATGATAAGCCAACGAGGCATTGAGGCTAATCCCGAGAAGATCAAAGCAATCCTCGACATGAAGGAACCGGTAACTTCAAAAGATATCCAGAGCCTTACTGGCAAGGTGGCAGCCTTAACTAGGTTCATTTCTAAGGCCACAGATAGATGTGCTTCTTTCTTCAAAGCACTTACGGGAAGTAAGAAGTACGTTACATGGACGGATGAATGTGCCGAGGCATTCAAGAACCTTAAAGACTACATGAGTAAAGCCCCTCTGCTCTCCAAACCTAAGGTTGGTGACACTTTCATTATCTATCTGTTGGTATCAGCTTCAGCAGTAAGTTCCGTTCTCATTCGAAATGATGGTAATGTCGTACGGCCTGTCTACTACGCTAGCAAGGCCTTACAAGATGTGGAGAAACGATACTCCAACATTGAGAAATTGGCTCTAGCATTGGTCATGTCTGCTCGAAAACTTCGCCCTTACTTCCAAGCACACTCCATCATCGTGCTTACCAATCATCCTCTTCGATAGATACTCCAAAGTCCTGACACTTTGGGGTGAATGATCAAATGGGCGATAGCATTAGGTGAGTTTGACATCTCCTACCAACCAAAGCCGGCTGAGAAGGGCCAAGCAGTGGCAGACTTCATCGCCGACTTCACTTATCATGTTAACATTGTTTCTACGCCTAAAGAAGTGGTTTCATTACCTTCAGAAGCTCAGAAAATAGAACCAACATCCCTAGCATGGAGTCTATATGTTGATGGCTTGTCTAACCAATAGGGTTGTGGAGCAGGACTAATCCTTACGACCCCTGACAAAGTGGGGATGGAGTATGCTCTTCGTTTCAAATTCAAGGCGTCGAACAATGAGGCTGAATATAAAGCCCTCATAGCAGGCTTACCTTTGGCCAAACACCTTGGGGTTAAACGAGGGTAGCATATCTGGCATAAACACAATTGTTGCTCAAGCACTTCCACTGCCAGATCACCCAAATTCCTCGAGCAGTAAACATTCATGTAGATTCTTTGGCTCGCCTCGCCTCAGTGGTGGAAGACAAGATTGGGAGAAAAATTCAGGTTGAATTGTTGGCAGCACAAAGCACCATGGCTGCGGAAGTGTGCAACTTACAACAGGGGGATAGTTGGATTACCCCGATTTATAGATTTCGTGCTCATGGCACCCTTCTAAATGATAAAGTCCAAGCTAAGCAGATTCGATACAAGGTTACCCATTACTTGATCATCAATGACCAACTCTACAAGCAGGGTTTTAACCTACCATACCTAAGATGCCTTACGCCCGCAAAGGCGGAAACTGTCATTCGGGAAATACATGAAGGAGTATGCGGAGATCATGCTGGATCTTGATCCTTAGCACACAAGGCTTTTCGCCAAGGATATTGCTGGCCAACACTCCACCAAGATGCCATCAGAATATCCCGTTCATGTGATAAGTGTCAACGCTACGCAACTATTCCTCATTCTCCTCCTATGTAACGAAGACTATTTGGCATGAATTCAATAAAGAGGTGATTTAGACAACTCGGTCCTAATCCTCTTATATTCCTAGCAATGAAACACTCTGGTTCAAAGCTTCAACATGAATGTTTCCAACATGAAACAAAGTCTAAGTATATGTCAACAAGACTATACAAATAAATGAACAGCTTCATAGTATATTCGTTCAATCATACATTCCAACACATTCATACATAAGCCAAGTGATGAAAGCAACTCACCATTCATTCCACCTACCAGAAGACGAGTGGTACAACTTGTACATTTGAACTCCTAGCATTCACAAATAATCAAAAACCCTTAAGCTTGACACCTCAACTAGGGGAGCACTTATGCCCAACAAGAGTTATAGTCACCAACAAAGTTTTATTGCAAGCCAACAACAACTTCAGTGCATGGCATACGAAGATCAAGCTATTTAGCCCTCTTGCATCTCCTTCAGACAATTCTCCTCTGTGACAATGCAAACACTACAACTTGTAGAAAGCTTCACACACTTTTGATCAAGACAGTGTGAAGCAAAACCAATTTATGGTGCCAACAAGAGCTTCATCAACGGAAGGCAACCACAATTATCAAAAGCTTCACACACTTTTGATCAAGACAGTGTGAAACAAAACCAATTTATGTTGCCAACAAGAACTTCATCAAAGGAGTTCAACCACAATTCTCAAAAGCTTCACACACTCTTGATCAAGACAGTGTGAAGCAAAACCAATTTATGTTGCCAACAAGAGCTTCATCAAAAGAGTTCAACCACAATTCTTAAAAGCTTCACACACTCTTGATCAAGACAGTGTGAAGCAAAACCAATATAGGGTGCCAACAAGAGCTTCATCAATGGAGGGCAACCACAATTCTCAAAAGCTTCACACACTCTTGATCAAGACAGTGTGAAGCAAAACCATTTTATGGTGCCAACAAGAGCTTCATCAAAGGAGTTCAAACATAATTCTCAAAAGCTTCACACACTCTTGATCAAGATAGTGTGAAGCAAAACCAATTTATGGTGCCAACAAGAGCTTCATCAAATGAGGGCAACCACAATTTTCAAAAGCTTCACACACTTTTGATCAAGACAGTGTGAAGCAAAACCAATTTATGGTGCCAACAAGAGCTCCATCAAAGGGGTTCAACCACAATTCTTAAAAGCTTCACATACTCTTGATTAAGACAGTGTGAAGCAAAACCAATTTATGGTGCCAACAAAAGCTTCATCAATGAAGGGCAACTACAACTCGTAGAAAGCTTCACACACTCTTGATCAAGACTGTTCGAAGTAAATTCAATTTATATGGTCCATCCAAACCTTCGACCACTACAGGGTGTTGCTTGCATCACAATCTCTTGCTCAACAAAGTGGAAGCAAAATTTGTATATGTTGTGTCTTTCACATTTTCAAATTTCTAGTTTCCTAAAAAAAGAAAAAAAAAATTGGGAAATTCAACAAAGCTTCATCAATGGAGGACAACTATAAATTCTGAAAAGCTTCACACTATCTTGATCAAGATAGTGTGAAGCAAAATCAATTCATGGTACCCAACAAAAGCTTCAACTCCAAAGCTTCACTTACAAAGCTTCAACTCCAAAGCTTCACCTACGAAAGCTTCAACACAAAAGCTTTACCTACAAAGCTTCAACTCCAAATCTTCAACACAAAAGCTTCACCCACAAAAGCTTCGCCCACAATAGCTTCACCTACAAAAGCTTCACCCATAAAAGCTTCACTAACAAAAGCTTCACCCACAAAAGCTTCACCCACCACAAAAGTTTTACCAACAAAAGCTTCACCCACCACAAAAGCTTCACCCATAAAAGCTTCACCAACAAAAGCTTCACCCACAAAAGCTTCACCCACCACAAAAGCTTCACCTACAAAAGCTTCACCCATAAAAACTTCACTAACAAAAGCTTCACCCACCACAAAAGCTTCACCTACAAAGCTTCAACACAAAAGCTTCACCTACAAAGCTTCAACACAAAAGCTTCACCTACAAAAGCTTCACACTATCTTGATAAAGATAGTGTGAAGCAAAATCAATTCATGATACCCAACAAAGCTTCAACCTCAAAGCTTCACCTACAAAGCTCAAGATAGTGTGAAGCAAAATCAATTCATGGTACCCAACAAAGCTTCAACCTCAAAGCTTCACCTACAAAGCTTCAACACCAAAGCTTCACCCACAAAGCTTAAAATATATATGTATATATATATATATATTTAGAAATTTAAAAATTAAAAAATTCGGAAATTTGAACATTCAAAAATTCGAAAATTCGAAAAAAAAAAATTGCCTAGGCCTCCTCTTCTTTAGGCCTCCTCTTCTTTAGGCCTCCTCTTCTTTGGGCCTAACAACTTTCAGAACAAATATATATGAAGGAGGAGTTTTGGGCTACCACTTAGAAAGGAAATGCCTCATTCGTCAACTCCCTCGACCGGAGACTTGAGGGACTCCTACCATATGCTACTGCACCTTGATACTCGGAAGTCCCACGACCACTCAATGACTTGGATTTTTCAAGTCTCTAACCGAGAAGTTTTCCTCACTCGGGAAATTAAGGGAGCACTACCTCAACATACATGCTTCACTCACAAAGCTTCAACATACAAGCTTCAACAAAAGAAAAAATTCAAAGAACTTAGTGAAGAAGGCCTTGGTGTATTTAACACAATACGTTGAAATGAAGCAAAGCTTGTTTATTGATATATCCGATAAGTTACAAATATGTACATATACATGAATCAAAATAAACAAACAAGAGGGAGCCTTCACAAAGGTTGCTCAGGAGAAGTCTCAGCAATCGGCAGAGCCCCAGAAAGAGGAGACACCTTATTCGGAGCCTCAGTATTGGGCAGAACCCCAGAAGGAGGAAGCACGAAAGGTTGATCATTTGGAGCTTCATTACGCGGTACAGCCCCAGAAGATGAAGGCAATAAATGCCTTTGGAACAAACCCACAAACCTCTGATGATCAGGTAAAATCTGACCATCAGATTCCTACAGCTGGACGAGCTTCCTCTTCATGTTTGTAGCATAGTCATGTGCGAGCCTATGCAACTGTTTATTATCATGCTTAAACCCTCTGATCTCCTATTTGAGACTTATCACTTCAGCTGCCAATGATTCAACTTGGCGGGTTTGAGCAAATAGGCGTTGGGCCATATTAGACACAGAACCTGCACACTAAACACTGAGAGCCAGAGAATCCTTAACAACCAACCCATCAGACCGTTTGGAAAGTAGTCTGTTATCTTTGGGAGTAAGAAGGTTCCTGGCCACCACCGCATCAGTCATATCATTCTTTATCACAGAGTCCCCAATGGTAAGAGGACTGGTAAGGCATAAGAAGGATGGGCGCCATATGTTGTCTTGAGAAGGCATGGCTGCCTCTTCACCAAAGTTCAAGTCAAAACGACGGTCAGATGGGGTAGACATTCTCAGAAATGATGAAGGAGAAGTGAGGTGCAATAAATCTCCGAAGTAAAAAAATAAGGGGAATATTCCTGCAAGTAATAACTCTCTAAACGTACTACTTGCACACAATTGGTGCCCCTATAAAAGAAAGGGCAATAGGGCCGTTGGTTCAAAAATCGAAAAGGCACCACTCTCCGAATTTCGAGAAGCAGATTTTCTTGAATAAAATATGTCGACAATCCCCACAAGCAACATCAGCTCCTTGGGTACCACAAATAACTTTGCCAAAGATCTCTAACAAAGTTTAGACACAAATTTTGAAGGTCCAGCTACCCTACCATTGCCCACAAGGGTAAAGGAACATCACCACCACTTGATAACTAGAAAGTCCCTGTGTGTGTCAATCTCTGTGCTCCGTGGCAAGGCAGATTGGCAAAATTGCCCAACCTTTACTCACATCGAGAAAACACTCCTAACAGGATTACTTGCTCAATAATCGAAGAGGCATCGCTCCCCGAATCTCGAGAGCCAAACTCCTACCAGGATTGCTTTCTTAAAAGTCAAAGAGGCACCGCTCTTCGAATCTCGTGAGCCAACAGGATTGCTTTCTCAAAAAATCGAAGATGAAGAAAATTTTGTGAAAAACATGTTCATTTGAGCAACATCTATGGCATGCAATTAACAGTTAAAGGCGGAATCATGCTTGTAAGCACTCAAAAACAAAACATTGCCCATGAAATTCAAAGCCTAGTAGAAGGGTGAACCAAGACTCAACTCAAAACAAAGTGAGTTGAGAAACTTTATACCTTTGTTGATTCCTCTTTGCATAAGCAAAGGCTAATCACCCAAGGAGAGGGCCTTCATTCTTGCTTCTTAGCTCCATGGATTTCTTGGATGAGGATGGTTGAAAGGATTCTCCAAGTTCCCAAAGTTGAGAACCTCTAAGTCTCCACACCAAGGTAGGACTTGAAGAAGAGATGAGTGACCTAGAGGAAGTAAGATTGCTAGCTAAAATCCTCTAGGGTAGCCGGCCTCTTAGAGAGAAAAATGGAGCTTGTGTTCTCATCTTTTCTCTAAAAGAAACCCTAAGGATGAAATGGCTATAAAGTTGCCTTTATACCACCTCATAATGGAGTGGCAAACTTGCAATTAAGCCAAGTTCACTACCCCTCTCTATATGGCCGGTTTTCCCAAGCCCTCGGCTCTTTTGGGCTTCTTGAATTTTGTTTGTTAAGTTGGCATACAACTGAAGCTAATGGGCTTGACGATTCAAAGCCCAATTTGAGCTTTAAGGCCCAAAACTAACTCAAGGTTTAAAACAAACTTATTCGTTTGATTAATTAAGATATTAATTAATTCTTGCCATAAACAATTAAACCATTTAATTATCCTTACTCATCTTCATTGTTTCTTCAATCTCTATCTTACACGGTGTACGATCCATTAGGTTCCTTTTAGTGAGTCAGTGGGCGATTAGAACTCTTTCAAATCGATTGTGAATTGAAACTTACTTTCAATTCTCCCTTTAGTGATTATACACGTTTAGGGCTCCACAAAATATGAGTGACACCTAGCAGTATGTCATGGTTACCCATGCTAATCAGAAGAGGTGGAGAACCTATTCAGTTTAGGATTACAATGCAATAGGTCTTTCTCTAATACAATACTTTTGACCACATTGTTGGGTTTGATAGTTTATTCATGTCTACTATCCAATGTGATTCACTTGCCTCCATGGCTAAGTGGCTTAACCCCAACTATGCCGTGGACACCCTCTGACGGAGTGACTTTGACATAGTCGAAGATCAAAGACCTAACCACAAGACAACTATAATGCCTCAGGTTAAAGGACTACTTTGCATTATCCCAACCATGAGTTCTCATGTGACATGAGTATGAGAACTCCTTGTCGATCGTGTTCAGTGGACTTATTCTCTATTGAGCACCTACATGCATGTCTTGGTGTCAGTCACATCAATGACTCGAGACCAGTCACTTTCCCTAAGAGAAGACATAACACATACTGATCTTAACAGACTGTTAATGCCGAATTGGCAATCTTATGATCAGGAATGTTTAGGATGTGTATACGGAAGAGAATGGTCTCATGAATCTTACTTCTTTAGAGCGCATTCTCCCAATTACATATTCCTTGGACTTATCGTTTAAGCGTACAACATTTATATGAGATGGCTTCAAACAATAATCTTTTCCCTTTAAATTAAACTATATTAGTTTAACATGTGAAATGTCCGTAAAGTATCATCATATGCTTGGTTTTAGGGCACATTTCCAACAATCTCCCACTTGCACTAGAGCCAATCAGCTTGGTCATCAATGATGATACCTCTCTATAGTCATTTTAAAAATGGCTGAGTAGTAGCCCTAGACAATGGATATCTATATGTTATCCATAGAAGCAACCTTGAGAATAACGACGTCACCATTATACATGATTCTTAATCATGTGGTTTAGTCTCTCATTTGAGTTCAGATCATGATGAGACCTTGATTCCCTGGCTTGAGCAATCGCCCCATTAGTGTCATAGTGTCGGTACACTGGAGACACTTTCTGGTTGGAACTGAATAGAGAGTTCATGAATGAACTTTCTCATCCAAACAACATTGTTGTAAGCTTCTATATGGCAATATTTTTGCATTCACAATGGAACACACTAAAGTCATTACTTTTAATGTTTCCATCCAAATATCTCTTTAGTCATAATAAAGAGATATTTGATTATCTCTTCATTCATAATGAAGAAACATCCAATGATGGATTAGATTCATAATATAATACATGTACGCTTTCATTACGTTACTATAATTCTTCCTCATTCTTGAGGAATCCATCCTTTATTATTTCTCAAATACTTAAGGATTCACTTGACAGTTACCTTGGTTTTGATCCTGGGCTTGAATTGATATCGTCTTGTACCGATCTTTGTACAACTCATATCAACATTTTTCATACAATATGAAATATGTAAGTCACCTTTATGCGTATGCATAAAGGATTCTATTTATGCATTATGTTTCTTTAGGAGTCAAAAGGGTACGTTCCTTTTGAGAAGAGCAACTTCCTAGTCTCACTAGAGTTGTCCTTCTAATCGAAGTTTATCATCATATGAGAAACTTCCTAGCATCTTTTGTCTATCATTAGGGCTTGATATAATCCAATTATATCCTGAAATCTATCATTATAGATTTCCATCCCATGTTTATAGACTATGTCTCCCATATACATTCGATCGTTATAGAATGTTTAAAGTCATAACTTTAACGAAGAAATATTCTTTTCATTTTGAAAATTAATATATCATATATGTACATATATATATATATATATATATTCAAATTTAGGAACATGATTAACTCCTACTAATCTTTTGTAAACCTAGTAAACAAAAGATTCATTTACATCTTTATGAGAAATCAAACAATTTGATCTTTCTCTCATAAGACGCTTATAGCTCCCACTAGCTTGCTAAGATTCATGATGAATGGATCTCTACAACTTACATGTCTTGTGATTCATAGTTTTAGACATATATTATCAAGACTATCTTAATAATGGTTTCGGAACCCATATTATGTCCAAACATTGAATCACCATTTAGTTGTAGCTAGCAATCTTTGAATTAATTGAAACCAAGACTATGTCAAAGATGGTTTCTTCCAAGTCAACCATTCTCTTTGATTGTAGTCACCTTAAGCTACCAATTAGCTATGAACGTTTCATTATTTCGGGTCAAATGGTACTTTACCATTTCCTTGAGTATATGTCGTATATACACTCAATGTAGTCAGAAGGATTTTCATTCTTATTTCTTTCGAATTAAGAGGTGTAACTCTATTAACATAGTTTATAAATCTTTCTCGACTACCTTGGAGCTTGTGGTGTAGGAACTAGGTTGTTATATTTGTTGATTATCATCTTGTCTCTCAAAGAACCCATTCTTTGAGTTCTATCTCTTGTTCATTTGCGCTTAGGCAAATCATATTGTAGGATTACAATGAACTACCCAACAAAACAACATTTGTTAGTAGGTTTATAGAAGTGATATCCAAAGGTTAATTTAAGGATATCCACAAGATAATTCTCAAACAAATATTGCTTATTAGCACACAACCCCAAATCTTAACACGATTAAGACTTATCTTTCTTTCCAACTACATCCTATGGAGTCATGAAAATTTTGGAAGATCTTCTAATTGACAATCATATTGTCTTAGAAATATATATCCTATATATGGGTAATTGATAACATCCAACAAACTAAATCTTATTCAAGTTCATTCTTCTCCTAATGGAGAAATCCATTATCTAATGATGCTTCTTTCCTTGATATCTTTCAAGGAAATTGTTCCAAAGTGTTACCTTTCCTTGGATCAAATCTAAGGAGGTAAATACTTCAGACGTCTTACTCATCAACTTACATTCTTGAATTCTTTGAAACCTTTTGCAAAGTATTCGGACTTGTGTTTATTCAAAATAAACGATTGTCCAACCGAGAGCGATCTTCGGTGAATGTCATACAGCATGAGTAGTATTATGTTGTGGACAAGTGCCACTAACATCTAAGTGAATTAACCTCAACAACTTTGTGATTCTTTCTTCCTTTCCAAAGGAATAAAGATTCACACATTTTGCCTCTATACAATTTTAACAAGAAGGCATTGGATCCAGATCTAAAGATCCAAAGCATCCATCTATGACCAACTCGTAATTTATGTTTTAGAGGTATCACAACTCAGTTGGGATTAGTCACTACCTTGCAACCTTTTGGGTTTTAAGCATTGTTATATTCTAAACAGTTAACACTACCATATCATCTCTACTATAGAGATAATCAATTAGATTACAATAATCTAATCATTCATTAATAACGAACAATGTTTTGTCAAACAAAACATTTATCCATTTCTCATACGGAATTAAGTTCCTTTTTTCAATTGGAATGCAAAGACAATCTTTGTTTTTCATTTTCTTTGGTAGTTCATATGAGGAAGTAAGTACTACTTGCTTTCGCAGAGATCTACATTTGATTCACTTTTCGAATGTGAAGTACTTTCTCTTCTCTCATTAATCTTCTACTTCTTATTAGCCACACTTTTACAACGATTGTAGAACATAGTTACTAATACGGAATCAAGCATTCAAGTGGAAGAACCAATTGTTTTGAACTATTCAAGAACAATTTACAACACCTTTAAAAGGTGTGTTCTTGACACTTGCAAGACATTTCTTGCAAATACCCCTTCCAATGTCCATCCTTTCATAAAGAAAGTTTGCTCCCTTGGAGTTATTTCGCCTTCTTCATTTGACTTCTCCCTTGACTACAATAGTCATGGTCCCTAAACTCCCACTATCTCTCTTGAAACTTATTTCAATTGTGTTATATACATCAAACAATTTGGAGAGCGTGTGGTTATTTGTTCACTATATAGTTTACAATAAACTTGGTGAACCATTTGGATAGGGACACAAAAGTGAAGTCCTTGCCTAGTTTCCGTCTCTAGAAGTGGTTTAACACTTCAACACTCAATGATTCAAAATCATCATAAGTCCATGTTGATGGACTATTTTTGTCAACCAACCATTATGTTCTAAACACAATTACAAACTTTCAAGAGTTGTTCAAGGCAACTCTCATTTCTTCATACAACAATTTGTAAGTGAAGAATCATGGCACATAAAGTGTCCATGCCCTTGTGCTTACTTCTCAAGTTCCTTGTTCATGTAACAAAGAAACGAGCACTAATGTTTGCGTTAACTAAGGGTAGTTCAAAGCAACTCTTACTTCTTCATACAACAATTTGTAATTGAAGAATTACGACATTAAAAGTGTTGTCCTCTTGATGATAGACTTATCTAACATGTTCTTCCAATGATACATTATCAATAGGAAGATTGCGAGGATGAGACTACTTAGGTACATATACAAGCCATTATAGACAATCTATGAGATTGTAGTACCAAGTCCAGAAACTAAAGCTTTCGGATAGCGTTTGCAAATATTTTGGTAAACAAATACATAACGAATATAAATTGATTGATTTTAAGCCATTTGATTCGGGTCTTTAAATCAAATAGCATCACCCACTATTTTTGGCAAATTCCATATCCCTCATCGGAATTCGAGAGTTTGGGAGGAACTCTTAGTAGGGTATGGGAGACTCTTTATTACCAAGCCCACCTCACAATGATATGATGTTGGCTAGCATCAATAATAATGAGAGAGTACGCTTACTCATTTGCATCTCTTGCAAGTACCCATTTTATTTGGCCTCTAGAGAATGAAGTCTCACAATGATATGATGTTGGCTCCATTGTTGGAAATGTGCCCTAAAACCAATCATATGATGATACTTTACGGACATTTCACATGTTAAACAAATCTAGTTTAATATCAAGGGCAAAGATTATTGTTTGAGCCGTCTCATATAAATGTTATACGCTTAAACGATAAGTCCAAGGAATATGTGATTGGGAGAATGCGATCTAAAGAAGTTAGATTCATGAGTCCATTCTTTCGTAGACACATCCTAAACGTTCCTGATGAAAGATGATTTTGTGAAAACATGTTCATTTGAATAACATCTATAGCATGCAATTAACAATTAAAAGGCGGAATCATGCTTGCATGCACTCAAAAACAAAACATTACCCATGAAATTCAAAGCCTAGTAGATTGGTGAACCAAGACTCAACTCAAATCAAAGTGAGTTGAGAAATTATACCTTTGTAGATTCCTCTTTGCATAAGCAAAGGCTAATCACCCAAAGAGAGGGCCTTCATTCCTTGCATCTTAGATCTATGGATTTGGATGGATGAAATGGTTCTCCAAGTTCCCAAAATTGAGAACCTCTAAGTCTCTTCACCAAGGTTAGATTGGAGAAGAAATGAGTGACCTTGGAGTAGTAGGATTGCTAGCTAAACCCTCCAAGGAGGCCGGCCACTTTAGAGAGAAAGGAGAGCTTATGTTCTCATCCTTTCCCCAAAAGAAAACCCTAAATGAATTTTGGCTATAAAGTCATATTTATACCTTTATTCATTGGAGTGGCAAACTTGTAATTAAGTCCAAAACCCACTCCTTTAACAAAATGGCCGGCCATAGGGTTTCATTGGGCTTTTAAGGCCTTTGTAAATTATTTGTTATTAAGTTGTCATACAACTTAAGTCAATGGGCGTGACGTTCGAAGCCCATTGGGCCTTAAGGTCCAAAACTATCCCGAGGTCTTTAACGAACTTATTCGTTTGATTAATTAACATATTAATTAATCCTTGCCATAAATAATTAAACCATTTAATTATTCTTACTCATCTCCATTCTTTCTTCAATCTCCACCTTACACGGTGTATGATCCATTAGGTTCCTTTTAGTGAGGCAGTGGGCGATTAAAACCATTTCAAATCGATTGTGAATTGAAACTTACTTTCAACTCTCCCTTTAGTGATTATACACGTTTAGGGCTTTCACAAACCATGAGTGACACCTAGCAGCATATCATGGTTACCCAAGCTAATCAGAAGAGGTGGAGAACCTATTCAGTTTAGGATTACAAATGCAATACGGTCTTTCTCTAATACAATACTTTTGACCACATTGTTTGGTTTGATAGTTTATTCATGTCTACTATCCAATATGATTAGTGTGCTTATATGATTACCTTGAATGAGATTTGGAACGACTTCCTAAATCTCATTCATACTCTGGCCAGAGATTTTCTTAATCATATCATAGAGTATTCTCCCCCAAACGGTTTGAAGGTTAGAGATCCCTTGTTGCGCATTCACTTGCCTCCATGGCTAAGTGGCTTAACCCCAACTATGTCATGGACACCCTCGAATGGAGTGACTTTAACACAATAAAAGATAGAGGACTTAACCACAAGACAACTATGATGCCTCAGGTCAAAGGACTACTTTGCATTATCCCAACCATGAGTTCTCATGTGACATGAGTATGAGAACTCCTCGTTGATCGTGTTCAGTGGACTCATTCGCTATTGAGCACCTACATGCTTGTCTTGGTGTCAATCACACCAATGACTCGAGACTAGTCACTCTCACTAAGAGAAGACATAGCATGTATTGATCTTAACGGACTGTCAATGCCCAATTAGCAATCCTATAATCAGGAACGTTTAGGATATGTAAACGAAAGAGAATGGTCTCATTAATCTAACTTGTTTAAATCACATTCTCCTAATTACATATTCCCTGGACTTATCGTTTAAGCATATAACATTTATATGAGATGGTTTAAAACAATAATCTTTGCCCTTGATATTAAACTAGATTAGTTTAACATGTGAAATGTCCGTAAAGTATCATCATATGATTGGTTTTAGGGCACATTTCCAACACCTGATCATAGGATTGCCAATTGGGCATTGACAGTCCGTTAAGATCAGTACGTGCTGTGTCTTTTCTCAGGGAGAGTGACTAGTCTCGAGTCATTGGTGTGTGTGTGACATCAAGATAAGTACGTAGGTGCTCAATAGAGAATGAGTTCACTGAACACGATCAACGAGGAGTTCTCATACTTATGTCACATGAGAACTCATGGTTGCGATAATGCAAAGTAGTCCTTTGACCTGAGGCATTGTAGTTGTCTTGTGGTTAAGTCCTTGATCTTTGATTATGTCAAAGTCACTCCATCAGGAGAGTGTCCACGGCATAGTTGGGGTTAAGCCACTTAGCCATAGAGGCAAGTGAATGCGCAACAAGGGATCTCTAACCTTCAAACCGTTTGAGGGAGAATACTCTATGATATGATTAAGAATCTCTGGCCAGAGTGTGAATGATATTTAGGAAGTCGTTCCAAATCACATTCAAGGTAATCATATAAGCACATGAATCACATTGGATAGTAGACATGAATAAACTATCAATCCAAACAATGTGATCAAGAGTATTGTATTAGAGAAAGACCATATTGCATTGTAATCCTAAACTGAACAGGTTCTCCACCTCTTCTAATTAGCTTGGGTAACCATGACATACTGCTAGGTGTCACTCATGGTTTGTGGAAGCCCTAAACGTGTATAAATCACTAAAGGGAGAATTGAAAGTAAGTTTCAATTCACAATCGATTTGAAAGAGTTTTAATCGCCCACTGCCTCGCTAAAAGGAACCTAATGGATCATACACCGTGTAAGGCATAGATTGAAGAAGCAATGGAGATGAGTAAGAATAATTAAATGGTTTAATTATTTATGGCAAGGATTAATTAATATGTTAATTAATCAAACTAATCGAGTTCGTTAAAAGACCACGGGTTAGTTTTGGGCCTCAAGGCCTAATGGGCTTCGAACGTCAAGCCTATTGACTTAAGTTGTATGACAACTTAATGAAAAATAATTCACAAAGGCCTTAAAAGCCCAATGAAACCCTATGGCCGGCCATTTTGTTAAAGGAGTGGGTTTTGGACTTAATTACAAGTTTGCCACTCCAATGAATAAAGGTATAAATATGACTTTATAGCCAAAATTCATTTAGGGTTTTCTTTTGGGGAAAGGATGAGAACATAAGCTCTCCTTTCTCTCTAAAGTGGCCGGCCTCCTTGGAGGGTTTAGCTAGCAATCCTACTACTCCAAGGTCACTCATTTCTTCTCCAATCTAACCTTGGTGAAGAGACTTAGAGGTTCTCAATTTTGGGAACTTGGAGAACCATTTCATCCATCCAAATCCATAGATCTAAGATGCAAGGAATGAAGGCCCTCTCTTTGGGTGATTAGCCTTTGCTTATGCAAAGAGGAATCTACAAAGGTATAATTTCTCAACTAACAAATGTTGTTTTACGTTGAGTCAAGGTTCACCAAGCTACTAGGCTTTGAATTTCATGGGTAATGTTTTGTTTTTTCGTGCATACAAGCATGATTCCGCCTTTAAATTTGTTAATTGCATGCTATAGATGTTGCTCAAATGAACATGTTTTTCACAAAATTTCCTTCAAGTGGTATCAGAGCCTAGGTCTAGTAGTTGGTGAATCCTTTTGGGTTTTGTAGTTCATAGTCTTTGATTTAAAAGTTGTAATATGTTACAAGCTTTATTCTTGTTTCTTTGAATGTAAATTTTGTTAGAAAATTTGCCATCTCAAATGTTGTAGATGTAGTTCATATAAGCATGAATATTGGAGCTAAAATTTGGTGCCATGTTTTTGGGAAAATTCGGCCAAATCTAAAGGGTGGATTTTTGGGTTCATGTTTGTCTTGTTAAAAATGTTTTCAAGTGACTTTTGGAACCCCTCTGTACCCTAGTTTGGTTATATGTTATTTCCCTTAAGTTTGAATGGTTTTGGGATGTTTTTCATGAGTGTTCTTCATTGTTCTTGACATTTTTGCCAAGAACAAAAAGTTTGGTGTTTTGATTCAAAGTTTTGATTTATTTCATAAAGTTTATGTTTTATGTTTTTCATATGTTTAAATGTATTAGATATTTGTTTAGAAAGGTGAAGGAATTATTGGTGTGTGTGTAAGGATTAATTCTCTTTCACACACACCACTTGCACCACTTGCATGCTTTATGTCAAACTTACCAATCAACACACACATCACTCCTTTCACCTCTCCAAAACCGGCCACTCCCTCAATGGGAGTACTTTTTGGGCTTTTATGCAATTACATAAAGTTTTGATACTTTTGTGTATTTGCACTTTGGCTCAAAAGTTTACGTTTTTATGTTTAGGTCCAAAAACGCTAAAGGATAAATTGTTTTGCTCCTTTAATGAAGTTTTTGCATTTGTTGAAATTTTTGGGTTCTAGTTGTAATTACATGAAGTAGTGGACTTTTGTGTTTTTACAAAGTGACCCCAAAAGTTTATGTTTTTGCAATATAGCCCAAAAGTTGAGGTTATTGCATTTTGGCCCAAATTAAGTTGAGAACAAAATTGTTTTGTTTCTTTAAATGAGAATTGGATTTTCATTTCATTTAGCTCCATTTAAATCAATTTTATGGATACAAAAACCAAATGAAAATGTTGCATTCAAGTTTAATTAGTTAAAGTGTTAATTAATTAAAGGGTGATTATGAACCTAAGCCTACGATAATTAAGCTATGTAAAAGGCCGTTTCAAATTTGTTTGAACCATGGGAATGTGTAGATTAGATTTTGGTTGTAATTTGATTTGATCAAATGTTGTAAAAGAGCATAAGCTCTTCTTTACTTTAAAGTAATTTGTTTTATTGAAATGTTGTAAAGAGCATAAGCTCAACTTTACTTTAAAGTACTCCTTTCTTGTTTTATTTGATATGCATGAAAATGGAGTAGAGGGTCCAACGCCCCTAAGACAACACGCCTTAATGTGATTAATGCGTAACTAAAATCAATCACCATCCCTAGACCGAGATTCAACACTAGGCTCGTGTTGAATCTAAACAAAGGTGCATAGTCATCCTAAGGCCCTAAGGCAACTATATAGTCCATCAAATGAATGCAAAGTTTATGTTAGTAGTATCATATACTCTTGCTTTAAAAACCGTTTTATAAGCATAGTGGGAGTATTATATACAACTAAATTCAATCAAATGGACCAATAGTTGTAATAGGACCCAAATTGTTTTAATAAAGATTAAAATGAATATTTATATGTGATGAGACCTAAAAACCCTCAACCAAACCATTATTAAGTTGAGAAGCGTGAGAGTGCTTTGAACACTCTTTTGTGGCCTTCTACCGTTGTAGGCTTCGATCGTTTGTGACTCGTACACCGGCTTCACCCTATCATGGGGGAGTACAAAGTACGTGCTTACACTCAGGAGGAGTCTATATGCATACTTGATGTTGTGAAAGGTAGGCAACGAGAATGATCAATATCATATCATTGTGAGGTTGTTCTTGAACCCCTACCCGAACTTGCATGGTGGGAATGACTTAACTAAGTGCAATGGAGCCAATATCATATCATTGTGAGGTTACATTCTCTAGAGGCCAAATAAGATGGGTACTTGCAAGAGATGCAAATGAGTAAGCGTACTCTCTCATTATTATTAATGCTAGCCAATATCATATCATTGTGAGGTGAGCTTAGTAGTAGTGAATCTCCCATACCCTACTAAGAGTTTCCTCCAAAACTCTCAAATTCCAATGAGGGATATGGAATTTGCCAAAAATAGTGGGTGGTGCTATTTGATTTAAAGACCCGGATCAAATGGCTTAAAATCAATCGATTTATATTCGTTATGTATTTGTTTACCAATATATTTGCACGCTATCCAAAACTTGACAAAGAAAAGCCGAAGCTTTAGTTTCCGAACTTGGTACCACAATCCCAAAGATTGTCTTAAATGGATTGTATATGTACCTAAGTAGTCTCATCCTCACAATCTTCCTATTGATAATGTATCATTGGAAGAAAATGTTAGATAAGTCTATCATAAGGAGGACAACACTTTTAATGTCATAATTCTTCACTTACAAATTGTTGTATGAAGAAATAAGAGTTGCTTTGAACAACCCTTAGTCAATGCAAACACTTAGTGCTTGTTTCTTTGTTACATGAACAAGGAACTTGAGAAGAAATCACAAAGGCATGGACACTTTATGTGCCATGATTCTTTACTTACAAATTGTTGTATGAAGAAATGAGAGTTGCCTTGAAAACTCTTGAAAGTTTGTAATTATGTTTAGAACATAATGGTTGGTTGACAAAAATAGTCCATCAACATGGACTTATGATGATTTTGAATCATTGAGTGTTGAAGTGTTAAACCACTTCTAGAAACGGAAACTGCAAGGACTTCACCTTTGTGTCCCTATCCAAATGGTTCACTAAGTTTATTGTAAACTATATAGTGAACAATAAACACATGCTCTCCAAAATGTTTGATGTGTATAACACAATTGAAATAAGTTTCAAGAGAGATAGTGGGAGTTTAGGGACCTTGACTATTGTAGTCAAAGGAGAAGTCAAATGAAGAAAGTGAAATAACTCCAAGGGAACAAACTTTCTTTATGAAAGGATGGACATTGGAAGGGGTATTTGCAAGCAATGTCTTGCAAGTATCAAGAACACACCTTTCGAAGGTGTTGTAAATTGTGCTTGAATAGTTCAAAACAGTTGATTCTTCTACTTGAATGCTTGATTCCGTATTAGTAACTATGTTTTACAATCGTTGTAAGAATGTGGCTAATAAGAAGTAGAAGATTAATGAGTGAAGAGTAAGTACTTCACATTCGGAAAGTGAATCAAATGTAGATCTCTGCGAAAGCAGATGGTACTTACTTCCTCATATGAACTACCAAAGAAATTGGAAAAACCAAAGATTGTCTTTACATTCCAATTTTAAGGAACTTAATTCCATCACTATAAGGGATGGATGAATGTTTTGTTTGACAAAACATTGTTCTTTATTAATGAATGATTAGATTATTGTAATCTAATTGATTGTCTCTACAGTAGAGATGATATGGTAGTGTTAACTGTTTAGAATATAACGATGCTTAAAACCCAAATGGTTGCAAGGTAGTGACTAATCCCAACTGAGTTGTGATACCTCAAAAACATAAAATACGAGTTGGTCATAAATGGATGTTTTGGATCGTTAGATCCGGATCCAATACCTTCTTATTAAAATTGTATAGAGGCGAAATGTTCGAATCTTTATTCTTTTGGAAAGAAGAAAGAATCACAAAGTTGTTGAGGTTAATTCACTTAGATGTTAGTGGCACTTGTCCACAAACATAATACTACTCATATTGTATGACATTCACTGAAGATCACTCTTGGTTGGACTATAGTTTATTTTGAATAAACACAAGTCCGAATACTTTGCAAAAGGTTTCAAAGAATTCAAGAAATGTAAGTTGATGAGTAAGATGTCTAAAGTATTTACCTCCTCAGATTTGATCCAAGGAAAGATAACACTTTAGAACAGTTTCCTTGAAAATTATCAAGGAAAGAAGAATCAGAAGATAATGAATTTCTTCATTGAGAGAAGAACGAACTCAAATAAGATTTAGTTCGTTGGATGTTATCAATTACCCATATATATAGGATATATATACTTCTAAGACAGTATGATTGTCAATTAGAAGATCTTCCAAAATTTTCATGACTCCATAGGATGTAGTCGGAAAGAAAGACAAGTCTTAATTGTATTAAGATTTGGGGTTGGGTGCTAATAAGCAATATTTGTTTGAAAAATTATCTTGTGGGTATCCTTAAGTTAACATTTGGATATCACTTCTATAAACCAACTAACAAATGTTGTTTGTTGGACAGTTCATTATAATCCTACCATAGGATTTGCCTAAGATAGAGCAAATGAACGAGAGATAGAACTCAAAGAATGGGTTCTTTGAGAGACAAGATGATAACCAACAAATATAACAACCTAGTTCCTATACCACGAGCTCCAAGGTAGTCGAGAAGAATTTATAAATTGTCTCAGTTGAATGGTTTGAACTTTATGACTATGTCATAGAGTTACACCTCTTAATTCGAAAGAAATAAGAATGAAAATCCTTATGACTACATTGAGTGTATATGTGACATATACTCAAGGAAATGGTAAAGTACCATTTGACCCGAAATAATGAAACCTTCATAGCTAATTGGTAGCTTAAGGTGACTACAATCAAAGAGATTGGTTGACTTTGAAGAAACCATCTTTGACGTAGTCTTGTTTTCAATTAATTCGAAGATTGCTAGCTACAACTAAATGGTGATTCAATGTTTGGACATAATATGGGTTTCCGAAACCATTAATTAAGATAGTCTTGATAATATATGTCTAAAACTATGAATCACAAGACATGTAAGTTGTAGAGATCCATCCATCATGAATCTTAGCAAGCTAGTGGGAGTTATAAACGTCTTATGAGAGAAAGATCAAATCGTTTGATTTCTCATAAAGATGTAAATTAATCTTTTGTTTACTAAGTTTACAAAAGATTAGTAGGAGTTAATCATGTTCCTAAATTTGAATATATATATATATATATATACACAAATATATGATATATTGATTTTGGTAATGAAAAGAATACTTCTTCGTTAAAGTTATGACTTTAAAACATTATATGAAGATAGAATGTATATGGGAGACATAATCTATATACATGGGATGGAAATCTATATTGATAGATTTTAGGATATAATTGGATTATATCAAGCCCTAATAATAGACAAGAGATGCTAGGAAGTTTCTCATATGATGATAAACTTCAATTAGAAGGATGACTCTAGTGAGACTAGCAAGTTGCCCTTCTCAAAGGGAACGTACCCTTTGACTCCCAAAGAAATAATGCGTAAATAGAATCCTTTATGCATACGCAGAGAGGTGATTTATGTATTTCATATTGTATGAAAAACATTGATATGAGTTGTACCTAGAAAGGTATAAGACGATATCAGTGCAAGCCCAGGATCAGAACCACGGCAATTGTCAAGTGAGTCCTTAAGTATTTAAGAAATACTAAAGGATAGATTCCTCAAAGAATGAGGAAGTATTGGAGTAACGTAATGGAAGCGTAAATGTATTAGATTATGAATCTAATCCATCATTAGATATTTCTTCATTATGAATGAAGAGATAATCAGATATCTCTTTATTATGACTAAAGAGATATTTGGATGGAAACATTAAAAGTAATGACTTTAGTGTGTTCCATTATGAATGCAAAATATATTGCCATATAGAAGCTTACAACAATGTTGTTTGGATGGGAAAGTTCATTTATGAACTCTCTATTCGGTTCCAACCAGAAAGTGTCTCTAGTGTACCGACACTACGACACTAATGGGGCGATAGCTCAAACCAGGGAATCAAGGTCTCATCAAGATCCGAACTCAAATGAGAGACTGAACCACATGATTAAGAAGCATGTATAATGGTGACGTCGTTATTCTCAAGGTTGCTTCTATGGATAACATATAGATATCCATTGTCTAGGCCTACTACTCAGCCATTTATGAAATGACTATAGAAGAGATATCATCACTGATGACCAAGCTGATTGGCTCTAGTGCAAGTGGGATATTGTTAGAAATGTGCCCTAAAACCAATCATATGATGATACTTTACGGACATTTCACATGTTAAACTAATCTAGTTTAATATCAAGGGCAAAGATTATTGTTTAAGCCGTCTCATATAAATGTTATACGCTTAAACGATAAGTCCAAGGAATATGTGATTGGGAGAATGCGACCTAAAGAAGTTAGATTCATGAGACCATTCTTTCGTAGACACATCCTAAATGTTCCTGATCATAGGATTGCCAAATAGGCATTGACAGTCCGTTAAGATTAGTACGTGATGTGTCTTCTCTCAGGGAGAGTGACTAGTCTCGAGTCATTGGTGTGTGTGGCATCAAGACAAGTACGTAGGTGCTCAATAGAGAATGAGTTCACTGAACACGATCAACGAGGAGTTCTCATACTCATGTCACATGAGAACTCATGGTTGGGATAATGCAAAGTAGTCCTTTGACCTGAGGCATCATAGTTGTCTTGTGGTTAAGTCCTTGATCTTTGATTATGTCAAAGTCACTCCATCAAGAGGGTGTCCACGGCATAGTTGGGGTTAAGCCACTTAGCCATGGAGGCAAGTGAATGCGCAACAAGGGATCTCTAACCTTCAAACTGTTTGAGGGAGAATACTCTGTGATATGATTAAGAATCTCTGGCCTGAGTATGCATGAGATTTATGAAGTCATTCTAAATCACATTCAAGGTAATCATATAAGTAAATGAATCACATTGGATAGTAGACATGAATAAACTATCAAACCAAACAATGTGGTCAAGAGTATTGTATTAGAGAAAGATCGTATTGCATTGCAATCCTAAACTGAATAGGTTCTCCACCTCTTCTGATTAGCTTGGGTAACCATGACATACTGCTAGGTGTCACTCATGGTTTGTGGAAGCCCTAAACGTGTATAAATCACTAAAGGGAGAATTGAAAGTAAGTTTCAATTCACAATCGATTTGAAAGAGTTTTAATCGCCCACTGCCTTGCTAAAAGGAACCTAATGGATCGTACACCGTGTAAGGCATAGATTGAAGAAACAATGGAGATGAGTAAGTATAATTAAATGGTTTAATTATTTATGGCAAGGATTAATTAATATGTTAATTAATCAAACGAATCAAGTTCGTTAAAAGACCACGGGTTAGTTTTGGGCCTCAAGGCCCAATGGGCTTCGAACGTCAAACCCATTGACTTAAGTTGTATGACAACTTAATGACAAATAATTCACAAAGGCCTTAAAAGCCCAATGAAACCCTATGGCCTGCCATTTTGTTAAAGGAGTGGGTTTTGGACTTAATTACAAGTTTGCCACTCCAATGAATAAAGGTATAAATATGACTTTATAGCCAAAATTCATTTAGGGTTTTCTTTTGGGGAAAGGATGAGAACATAAGCTCTCCTTTCTCTCTAAAGTGGCCGGCCTCCTTGGAGGGTTTCGCTAGCAATCCTACTACTCCAAGGTCACTCATTTCTTCTCCAATCTAACCTTTTTGAAGAGACTTAGAGGTTCTCAATTTTGGGAACTTGGAGAACCATTTCATCCATCCAAATCCATAGATCTAAGATGCAAGGAATGAATGCCCTCTCTTTGGATGATTAGCCTTTGCTTATGCAAAGAGGAATCTACAAAGGTATAATTTCTCAACTAATAAATGTTGTTTTAAGTTGAGTCAAGGTTCACCAATCTACTAGGCTTTGAATTTCATGGGTAATGTTTTGTTTTTGAGTGCATACAAGATGATTCCGCCTTTAAATTTGTTAATTGCATGATGTAGATGTTGCTCAAATGAACATGTTTTTCACAAAATTTCCTTCATCCATTGCACTTAGTTAAGTCATTCCCACCATGCAAGTGTGAGTAGGGGTTCAAGAACAACCTCACAATGTTGATCATTCTCGTTGCCTACCTTCACAACATCATGTATGCATATAGAACTCCTCCTGAGTGTAAGCACGCACTTTGTACTCCCCCATGATAGGGTGAAGTCGGTGTACGAGTCACAAACGATTGGAGCCTACCATGGTGGAAGGCCACGAAAGAGTGTTCAAAGCACTCTCACGCTTGGTTGAGGGTTTTAAGTCTCATCACATATAAGCATGCATTTTAATCTTATTAAAACAATTTGGTCTTATTACAACTATTGGTCCATGTGATTGATTTAGTTGTACATGATACTCCCATTATGCTTGTAAAACGGTTTTTAAAGCAAGAGTATATGGTACTACTAACATAAGGTTTGCATTCATTGATGGACTATATAGTTGCCTTAGGGCCTTAGGATGACTATGAACCTTTGATTCGATCCAACACGACCTAGTGTTGAATCTCGGTCTAGGGATGGTGATTGATTTTAGTTACGCGTTCAATCACATTAAGGCGTGTTTTTCCTATTGGGCGTTGGACCCAACTACTCCAATTTCATGCATATCAAATAAAACAAGAAAGGAGTACTTCAAACTAAAGAAGAGCTTATGCTCTTTTACAACATTTGATCAAAACAAATTACTTTAAAGTAAAAAAGAGCTTATGCTCTTTTACAACATTTGATCATATCAAATTACAACCAAAATCTAATCTACACATTCCCATGGTTCAAACAAATTTGAGACGGCCTTTCACATAGCTCAATTATCGTAGGCTTACGTTCATAATCACCCTTCTTTAATTAATTAACGCTTTAACTAATTAAACTTCAATGCAACATTTTCATTTAGTTTTTGTTTCCATAGAATTGATTTAAATGGAGCTAAATGAAATGAAAACCCAATTCTCATTTAAAGATACAAAACTATTTTGTTCTCAATTAATTTGGGCCAAATGCAATAACCTCAACTTTTTGGGCTATGTTGCAAAACACAAACTTTTGAGGTCACTTTGTAAGAACACAAAAGTCCACTACTTCATGTAATTACAACTAGAACCCAAAAATTTCATCAAATACAAAAACTTCATTAAAGAAGCAAAACAATTTGTCCTTTAGTGATTTTAGGCCTTTACGTAAAAACGTAAACTTTCGGGTCAAAGTACAAATACACAAAAGTATCAAAACTTTATGTAATTGCATAAAAGCCCCAAAAGTATCCTATTTTAATAGGGTGGCCGGTTGGTGAGAGTGATGGTGTCATAAAAACTTTTGAATTTTTCAACAAAGTGAAAGGTAATGGGTTGAAAAGGTGATGGGTTGGTTTGAAAAAGTAGGTTTCCATAAAACATGATTCCTTGAAACAAGGAAAATGTGTAAGTGATTGGTATGGTGTTGATTGAAAAATGACAAATCATGTCATACCATTTATTACAATAAAGTCACACCAACCACCATAAACAAAACTTTATGAAAAACATCAAACACTTTGAATCAAAACACCAAACCTTTTTGTTCTTGGTTAGAACATAACAAAAACAATGAAGAACATCCATGAAAACCCGTAACAGCTCCATGCACATTTTTCACCCAAAGACACCCCAAAAACTCTCAAACTTAAGGGAAAAAACATATTACCATACTAGGGTACTTAGGGGTTCCTAATGTCACTTTAAAACACTTTTAATAAGACAAACATGAACCCAAAAATCCAACCTCTGGATTTGGCCAAATTTCCCAAAAAACATGGCACCAAATTTTAGCTCCAAAATTCATGCTCATATGAACTACATCTACAACATTTGAGATGACAAATTTTCTAACAAAATTTACATTCAAAGAAGCAAGAATAAAGCTTGTAATAATTACAACATTCAAATCAAAGACTATGAACTACAAAACCCAAAAGGATTCACCAACTACTAGACCTAGGCTCTTGATACCACTTGAAGAAAATTTTGTGAAAAACATGTTCATTTGAGCAACATCTATGGCATGCAATTAACAATTAAAGGCGGAATCATGCTTGTATGCACTCAAAAACAAAACATTACCCATGAAATTCAAAGCCTAGTAGAAGGGTGAACCAAGACTCAACTCAAAACAAAGTGAGTTCAGAAACTTTATACCTTTGTTGATTCCTCTATGCATAAGCAAAGGCTAATCACCCAAGGAGAGGGCCTTCATTCTTGCTTCTTAGCTCCATGGATTTCTTGGATGAGGACGGTTGAAAGGATTCTCCAAGTTCCCAAAGTTGAGAACCTCTAAGTCTCCACACCAAGGTAGGACTTGAAGAAGAGATGAGTGACCTAGAGGAAGTAAGATTGCTAGCTAAAATCCTCTAGGGTGGCCGGCCTCTTAGAGAGAAAAATGGAGCTTGTGTTCCCATCTTTTCTCTAAAAGAAACCCTAAGGATGAAATGGCTATAAAGTTGCCTTTATACCACCTCACAATGGAGTGGCAAACTTGCAATTAAGCCAAGTTCACTACCCCTCTCTATATGGCCGGTTTTCCCAAGCCTTTGGGCTGTTTTGGGCTCTTGAATTTTGTTCGTTAAGTTGTCATACAACTGAAGCTAATGGGCTTGACGATTCGAAGCCCAATTTGAGCTTTAAGGCCCAAAACTAACTCAAGGTTTAAAACGAACTTATTCGTTTGATTAATTAACATATTAATTAATTCTTGCCATAAACAATTAAACCATTTAATTATCCTTACTCATCTCCGTTGTTTCTTCAATCTCTATCTTACACGGTGCATGATCAATTAGGTTCCTTTTAGCGAGGCAGTAGGCGATTAGAACTCTTTCAAATCGATTGTGAATTGAAACTTACTTTTAATTCTCCCTTTAGTGATTATACACGTTTAGGGCTCCACAAACCATGAGTGACACCTAGCAGTATGTCATGGTTACCTAAGCTAATCAAAAGAGGTGGAGAACCTATTCAGTTTAGGATTACAATGCAATACGGTCTTTCTCTAATACAATACTTTTGACCACATTGTTGGGTTTGATAGTTTATTCATGTCTACTATCCAATGTGATTCTCTTACTTATATGATTACCTTGAATGTGATTTGGAACGAATTCCTAAATCTTATTCATACTCTGGCCAGAAATTCTTAATCATATCATAGAGTATTCTCTTGTCGGAGTTTTTTGTTTTCTTAGGTTTTCGACCACTAAACAAGAAACTAAAAGTATAGGTGAGTTTGTGAGGTTATGAGGAAGATGATGATGGTGTCCTCAAGCTTGATCCGTGAATGAAGAAGCTGGTTGATGAATTGACCATACGGGTTATATAGACAGATGAGAAAGATCGAGAAAGAGAGAGAGAGGTCAACGTGTGTATGTGTGGGTGTGGTCCGGATTGGGCAACAAAATTAAACCCTTGAGTTCCAATTGGCCCACTAAAAAGTCCTAATAATTCTACTATCTTAATTGGATCCCAAAAATTAGGAAATGATGTAATTGGTACATTTTCCTTGGCCCATAAATGCATTCTCAACCCAATGCTCAAGGGTAAAACTGTCATTTTCATGCCTTCGGGAATAAAATACATTATAATTCGGGACGGGTTGTCACACGTATCATAATATATTTTACTAAATTAGTGTACTGAAATGTCCGTACCTAAATATATTATAGTGAATTAGCAGCACGTAAGAAAATATGCAAGAACATAAGTGTACCGAAAAATTCCGTACCAAAATATATGATACTAAACTAGTATACCGAAATGTCAATACCTAAATATATTATAATAAACTAGTGTACCGAAATATTCATACCTAAACATATTATACTAACTTAGTGTACCGAAATGTTTGTACCTAAATATATTGTAATGAATTAGTGGCACATAAGAAAATATGTAAAAACATGTGTACCGAATCTTCACAAAAATATTTTCTTATACAAGATACTTACCACAATGAGATTAAAATTTATAATATTTTCATAAAATTTAATTTATGAACACCATAAAATTATAAATAAAAAAGAGAAACATTTAATATGCTGACATTAAATAAAATCTAAGGATTAAAATCAATTTTTAATCTTGTATAAAATATTTTTCTAAACTTCATCTTATTTCAAGATTCAAATCTAGTTTACTATAAAAAGAAACTAACTGCACTGAGCTGTTGACTATGCAGTTGACATGGACTTGGATTGGCAATGCTGATTGTGCTGCTGATATGTGTCTTTATAATACACATACTTTTCACATATAATAAACGTTATTTTCAAACATTTTTCAATTAAACATATAAAATTTACGTATTCTATACGTGTTTTTATCATATTATTAATAAATATTGAACATTAAGAATAGGGCCTATTTCTAAGAATTTTTAGCTAAGTTGTCTAATTATAAACGTACATATTTTTCATGTATAGTACTATACCTGTTTCGTATTTCATTTAGTTGCGAGGAAAGCTTTTGATATTTGTGTCATCTACTCTACAAGCAACTCTTTAGATGGTAACTTGCTATTAGGATAGATGATCTTAGGAGTGGGCACTTAGAATTGAAACCCGAAGTCGAAACACGAACCAAATTGAACCGCACCGAACGATTTGATTTTACGGTTTTGAAACGGTTTCGGTTTTGAAACCGAACCGCAACATAGAAAACGGTTTGGTTTTGGTTTTAACTTTTGAAAATCGCACTGAAACCGAACCGCACCGCAAATATTAATAAACATTTAATTAAATGTTCATATTAGATTTCATGTTTTAATTGTTGTTTGTTAGAATCCATACATTTATGGGTGGTTTGGGAGTGAGGTGCTTAAAAAAAAAACACCCATGAAAAAAAGCTGTCAGGGTTTTAGGTGTTTGGTAAATTGAAAAAAAATGGCTTATTTTGGAAGCTGCTGTGAGAATAAGTTGAAATCAAAGGAAAAAGCTGAAGCTGCTATTTGCAGCTTTAGAAAACTGGTTTTTTTTCAAAGCACACAGAGCTACAGTGCTCCTTTAATGAAAAGACCCACTATCAAACTGCTTTTTTTTCCAAAAGCACTTTTACAAAAAAGTTTACCAAACACTCTGCTGATTTTTTTCACAGCCGCTTATTTTCACAGCACAACCGCTTATTCTCACAGCAGCTTTTTTTTCAAAGCACAGTAATACCAAACCAACCCTTAGTACAGACTCAACCACACAAGAATATCATCATTTATCACTTTTTTTCGTTCACTAACTTGAAGAACCTCTGTTATTTTATACCATCACACACACACACACACACATATATGTACAAGGGTGGACTAATCTTGTTATCAAAAGTCAAACAATGATCTAATGAAGTCCACTTATTTGAAGCATGATATCACATATTCTAGTATGAAAGTTTCACTCACGTTAAATGAATTCAAAGTTATTCAACTTGTTTTATGTTATATCTTATATGGGATACCTTTTTGTTGCACAAACATATTTTAACATCACAATTGCATTCAACATGCTAATTGTTTACATAACAAATGTCTTTTTCCTATTGCTATTGGGAAATGCTTATTAATATGTTAAATTGCAAATTGTAAACTTTTTTCTTAAAAACCAAACCGAACCCGTTTGAAACCACACCGAACCGAACCAATTGGTTTGGTTTTATTTCGGTTTTGACTTCAAAACTGCACCGAACCAAACCGCAAAAATTTTTGGTTTCGGTTTCGGCTTCACTCAAAACCGCACATAACCAAACCGTGCCCATCCTTAGATGATCTATGTTCACGAAATTCATAAGCTCCATTTGATAATCTACTTAGAAACTTGAAGTTAAAAGTTATATACTTTTTCAAGTAGAGAATTTTTATTTTTTGGGCAAATTTCAATCCAAAAACTTGTTTGATAGGAAATTAAAAGTACATTATCAAAGTTAAATAAAGAGTTTTATTTTCAAAGAACAAACTTACTGTACAAATATAATTACTGTTTTAAATAAATAGTAAAACAATTTCATTGTCCTTGCTTTCCATCCCTGCCCTCTCTTTCCCCCCCCCTCTCTTTCTCTCTCTCTCTCTCTTGCCACTTACTGCAAATTTACAATAACCCTCAAACTCACCCTTCCCTGCCTTCCTTTCCAAATTTCACAATTTTCAGAGTTTTCCACTCTCCCTCCCTCTCTCTCTCCCCTCTCTCCTCTCTCCTGTCTCTCTCTATCTCACTCCTTCAATGAGTTGAACAAACAAATTAACCAGAGAAGAAAAAGAATAGCAGGAAATGGGCAAGTACATGAGCAAGTCCAAGGCCACAGGGAAAGTAGCAGTTATGGAAGTCTCACACTCACAGGCCTCTCTTGGGGTTCGCACCCGAGCCAAAACCCTAGCTCTCCAGAGGTCCTCCGCTCCACCTGTCACATCCGGCTCCTATCTCCAGCTCCGTAGCCGCCGACTCGAGAAGTCCCCGATTCTTATGACCAAGCGGCTCGAACCCAAGAGGCAGAAACCCAAGACTGGTCCTAATTCTAGGTCAAGTACGAGGCTTGGGGTCGCGTCTCGATGCCAAAAGCCGGAGGAGGCTGAAGAAACGGCGGCGAAAGAGGAAGACGACAGACGACAGAATGAGCAGAGTAACACCAACAACGACGAAAATGGTGATTTGGGTGTCGAAGAAGCTTCGTTTGGAGAGAATGTGCTCGAGTTTGAAGGTAGAGAGAGGTGGGTTTTCTTTATTTATGTTCAAAATTTGTGTGAAAACTCATTGTTCTGGGTTTTTTTTTTTCTTTCAAGAATAAAAAGAGTTAGACATCTGTTTGGTTTCTGAGAGATTGAAGTAAAATTGAATGGAGATTTTGGGGTTTGAGTGTTTTGGTTAGGGAAAAGTGGAGAATTTTATTCAATTGAAAATTTGTGCAACCAATTGCTGTTCCTTGTTTTGTTTTGTTTTGAAAATTTAGGGTTTTCTTCAATGCCTATTACTTTTAGGGTTAAGAAGAGAAAATAAAGGAAATAGCAGAGAGTGAGACTGTTGTTAGTTGGGTGGGGAAATGATAATTATTGTGTTGAAGATTCATTGCAAGTTTTTCTATATTCTATACTTACACCCACAACATTTCTTGCTTACTATTATTTCTGGATTTCCATTTTCCTTTTGTGTTGGGGGAGGGGAGGGGAGGGAGCATCAGGTCATTGCTAAGAAAACCAAAACTAATTTTTTAGAAATTTGAGATTTATATTTGAAATACTCTCTTATATTTTCTCTGAAAAGTGCAACTCTAAAATTTTCTTTGAAAGAAAAGCTAAGAAATTTGTCAGCCAATTCAAAGCTTTTTTACATTCTCTCTGTTTTTCTTTATGAAACCGTCTTTTTCCACTGAAAATCTTTTGGTTGTAAAAGATTTCGACTGCAAAAGGGAAATGAAAGTTGGCATGGAAGGATAAAGTTTATGATTTCTTTTCTTGATTTCCCTATGAGGGTAAACAATATATTTTTTATTCCAGCAGTGTTTTATATGTCACTCCCCCCTAATTTGTTATACACGATTCATTACTCTGCCATAATTCTGCAACAATTAACTGACTATCATCATCTCTCTGTTCTTCGGGTGTTAAAATTATAATGGCTGATACAATTGACATTGTTTTTATTCTCTACTTGGAACATAGGACATAATCATTTACTTACTATAATAGCATCTTTTTCAAACTGTCTATTTTTCAGTCAAGTAATAATTTTTCAAAGTGTCTGCTAGTGCATTGAACAGGCATAAGTCTGATACAGATGTATTGTTTGTTTACTAATCTCCCAAAGGGAAACAGCGAAAAAGGGTTCAAGGATGTGTAAGGATTGATTTATTGATGAGGGGGAGGGGGACAGTGTCATAGTCTTCGCTAAATAATTTAGCAATTGAAGCATTTCAAGTGAGAAAGTTCTCGCTGGATACACAGACTGCATCATGCAGTTTAGTGTGTTAAATAATTACTGTTTGTGATTGAGGCAGAAAATAAAAGAAGGGATAATGTTACTTCACTGTCAAGTGTTTTGTTTGTTAATGACGTTTGCATGAATCTTACCTGTAGTCAACAACATTCGAGATGCAAAACTTTGTGCATTGGGACAGCAAACAAACGAAAAGATAATAATGTTGCTTCACAGTGTGTTATTTTTGTTAATGGTACTATTTGCATAGTCCTTGCCCATAATTTTACAACATTCGAGTTGCAAAACTTGTATTTGTTTTATAAACAAATTACCGTATCATCATCTGAGCTTAGCGTGGATTACATTTTCCAGCCTGTTGTATCTAAAGGGATTGATCTTTTTTATGACAGAATCACAAGGGAGTCCACGCCGTGTAGCTTGATACGGGATCCAAACACTATCAGATCCCCTGGTTCTACTACCAGGCCCACTAATTCAGCTGAAGCTAATTGGAGAATACAGAACTCATTGCAGAGGCACATACCCACAGCACATGATATGAATGAGTTCTTTGCTGGTGCTGAAGAAGAGCAGCAAACAAAATTTATTGAGAAGTATGTTATTCATGACTCTGTTACTACTTTCAAGTTTAGGCTTAAGACTTTTTATCACTCGTCATATATGCTAAATACAAGCCTGATTTTATCCTCCCAGATGATATCATATTTTCCTTTGTGGATTTATTTGCAGATATAACTTTGATCCTGTGAATGATAAACCGATCCCCGGACGTTATGAATGGGAGAAGGTGGATCCTTAGAAGACAGTAGCATATATCGGTCAGGACTTGGTTTCCTGCAGATTCTTGGTTGATCTGGGGCTAAATAGCAGGGTTTGGTTTTTTAGTAGTTGCGGTGACGGTTGCTATTTCTATTTTCCATCACCCTTGTTTTACTTGTAAAGAAGTAGGAGTGGTAAAGACTAATGATCTGTAACTTAACAGGTTCTGTGAGTAGACAACAATACAAATCAAAGAGTCACCTTGTCTAACAGATGATGATTCATGAGAGAGAGAGAGAGAGAGAGAGAGAGAGAGAGAGAGAGAAAGAGAGAGAGAGGGTTTGAGATGTAGGGTTAGGGTTAGGGTTTAGGATTAGGGTTATGTCAGTTAGGTGAGTCAGTCTATGTGGTACAGAGAGTTGTATGTCTATACTTGTAGTGATGCAAACTTGAGGAAACTGTTGGAATAAAAATGATTCAATTATCTTCCCATCTGCTATTCTATTTATCTTGTGCAGCATTCAGTTGTGTCCTTTATGATGGTGCCCTCTCACTGTGTTCTGGAGCTCTGCATTGTTTAGCACCAAAATTGTTTCATATTTTTTACTTGTTTAATTTATAGTCTTTCTTTTTTATTTATTTATTTATTTTTTCATCTGCTTGTGCTAGTGAGAAATGATAAGGTTTTGAGGGTGATGGTAGGGTAGGTTTCCTGCTTTATGTTCATGGTGGTCATATTTATATCGTAGTGTTATTCAGGCTAAATTTAACGTGACTTGCCGCCGTATGAAAATGTTGGACTTTTGTATGTCAACCACAGCTATGTTGTGGATGACAAGAGAGATCAAAAGATACCTACATAATCATATTATAAGATATGGACTCTAATTTGACTACGTTTTCTGATAATTAAAAGCAATTATGATTGTTTTTTATTTAAATATTTTAAAAATGTTTTTGGGTCTTCCTTGTATAATCAACACAAGGGAAGTCGGGTAGAAAAGTCTTATGATGAATAGCATAAGCACTTATTCTCTCAAGTGTTTTTTTTTTACACAAGCAGTCTGAAAACAGTCCCAAGTAATTTCTGTGTTAGCCAAGTGAAGTCAATTATAAAAAATAAAAAAAAATTACTTAAAAAACCGTATTAGATCTCACTTAAACTTGTACATTCACTTGAGATGCAAAAAGATTGTAAAGGAGTTTAAAGTCTTGGTATTTAATCAGTATTTCAAAAGGCAAGTGGCCCTTTACTATAGTGGTGGAGATGAGTGATTCGAATCCCACCGACTTCCTAATCTAACATTTAATTCAACAAATCTATTTTTTGACAAAAAATAAATAAATAAAATAATTATGTATTTCAAAAGAGTAAGTGTAGATGTATTCAATCGAAATTTTAAATGAGTCTATATAAGTTCATAGAAATTCGGTTATATTCAACCAAGATTTTAGTGATCTCTAAAAGTTAGGTACGTTGATAAAGTAATTGATTTGAGAAGATTATGAAACGTTATTGGACTCAGGTAGTCAAGTGGATTTTGAGGGATTTATAGTGTAATTTTTTATTATAACAAATTCAACCTCTTCCTTGAATTTGATAGAACTTTTTTCTACCCTGTCTTTTCATATAATACACCACTCTATTATCACTATATTGTCATGGCTATCACCACCACCACCAGCTCCACCACCATTGTAACTACAGCCACTGCCACAACACCACCTCGACTATTTCCACCATCTTATCATGAAACTACCACAATAACCTTCTACGACCACCTTGCGAATAACACCATCAGTGTGGTAGCAAAAATCCGTCATCTTCAGTCTTAACAAATTTGTACATACAAAACAATCAAAGGTGTTGATTATTTTGTGAGTACAAATTCGTAACCAAAACCTCACATGCCCACAAAGTGACCAAACCCTACTGTCTTGACGAATTGGCCAAACCCTACTGTCATGACCACCACCATAACATCGCCTTACCGTGGTCATAATTCAAAACTACAAAAATGCTATTAATAAATGAACCACTAAAAAGTTCATGAGAATCCATTAAATTCACAATAAAATCCTCACAAATTCTGTTAAGGTCCATGTAGAATTTAATCAAAGTCGACATGAACTCGATGAAAGTCAGATTTCAGTCCATCAACCCCATTGTGCATGCAACAACAATAGCATAAAGCGGTAGAATGAAGAAACAAAACACAAATTTCCATGGCAAGTGTGCCCGAAATTTCAAATTATTCTTGTAGACATCGAAATTTCGGTAAATAAATGTTGACCGATAAATTAAAGTGTCAACGCTCATGTATTACATAAATTTTACACGTAGCGTGCGACTCAACGAAAATTGAAATAAGTTGGAAAAGTCATCAAATAGGACACGTGTCAACACCTGGCAGAAACGACTTATTTCATCTGGAATATTATATTCAAAATTAGTCCTTGGAAAATTCTATAAATAGAAGCCAATTCATTCATTTGGAGAACCAATTCATATTACACCTTGAAGCTCTGAAGCTCTGAAACTCCGAAGCTCTCAAGCATCCAGGTTCCCGAAGAATCAAGAAAGTGTTATTCGTTCTTCGTTCATCGTTCTTCCAAGATCAAGCCTCGACGGCCCTTGGATCAACAATCATCCACCTTCAAGATCAAGCCCCGACGACCCTTGAAGAAAGCGTTCTTCGTTCTTCGTTCATCGTTCTTCCAAGATCAAGCCCCAACGGCCATTTGGATCAACAATCATCCACTAATTCAAGATCAAGCCCCGACGGTCCTTGAAGAAAACACCATCGTTCATCATCCGTTCATCCAAGATCAAGCCCCAACGGCCCTTTGGATCAACAACGTCGACAAATCCACACATCCAACCGTTCTTCAAGATCAATCCCAAAAGCCCTTGAAGATCTGTTCATCACTGTTCTTCAAGATCAAGCCCAAAAGCCCTTGGAGATCCGTTCATCACTGTTCTTCAAAGATCAAGCCCAAAAGCCCCTTTGAAGATCCGCTCAAATCCACCTTCAAGATCGAGTCCACGGCCCTTGAAGAACGTTCATCCTTAGATCAAGCCCAACGGCCCTTTGGATCAATCGCACATCCACAAATACACACCTTACGGAGATCGAATCAGAGGATCAAAATAGAGAGAGATTGTAACCCAAAATCATCAAACACAAATATTTGTTTGTGCACGTTCGTTCTTGTCTCTTTCGTTTCAGGAATTTTCCGTGTTCACAAATTGGCACGCCCGGTGGGATAATCTCTACCTCTCATCTCTTTCTCCGTTCAAGAAATTCGAGCACACTTCCAAAATTAATGGCTTCAAGGAAGGCTCAAGCTGTTCCCATAACCGGCGCAAAGAACAAAAGCGTCCTCGTCGCAACTGGTGTCACTTTGGGCATCACGACTCGAAGCATGGCAAGAGCTACTTTTGCCGCCTCTTTCACCTCTGCATCAACTCTGCCAAAGGAACAAAAGCACCCAAGGCACGAGCCTTTGATCACCTTAGCCTCACTAAGGGCACCAAGGGGGGAAAGCCCAAGGAAATACTCCGAATCCATGCTCTCTGATGCCGATTCAAGCGACAGTTCAGCCATGCAAGTCATGACCATTGGAGCAACTTCAATCGATGAGCAGCTGGCTCAAATGAATGAAGCAATCGCAAGGCTAACCCAAACTGTGGAAGAAAAAGACTTGCAAATTGCAGCACTAGTCAACCGACTGGAGGCGCAGGACGGCGATAAACCCGACCCAGAGGATGATCCACTAAAAGGAGGAGCTGGCGGAGACGAAGAGCCTCAGGTGGAGAAAAACGATGCGAAGCCGGAGCCAGACCAAGCAGCGGCACTCATGGGATCTCTTTCTATCCAGCAGCTGCAAGAGATGATCACCAACACCATCAAGGCACAGTACGAAGGGAGCTCAAATACCTCCGGGTTGTACTCAAAGCCGTATTCAAAGAAGATCGACGCCTTAAGGATGCCGATGGGTTATCAACCACCAAAGTTCATGCAATTTGATGGAAAGGGAAACCCGAAACAGCACGTTGCCCACTTCGTTGAAACTTGCAACAACGCAGGAACCGAAGGGGATTACCTCGCCAAGCAGTTTGTGCGCTCGCTGAAAGGAAATGCCTTTGAGTGGTACACGGACCTAGAGCCTGAGTCCATCAACAGCTGGGAGCAATTAGAGCGGGAATTCCTCAACCGCTTCTACAGCACCCGCCGCACTGTGAGCATGCTAGAGCTAACGAGCACAAAGCAGTGGAAGGACGAGCCAGTCATTGACTACATCAACAGATGGCGCACTCTAAGCCTCGACTGTAAAGACAGGCTCTCGGAAACCTCTTCAATCGAGATGTGCATCCAAGGCATGCAATGGGGTTTGCAATACATCCTTCAAGGCATTAAACCACAGACTTTCGAGGAATTGGCCACTCGCGCCCATGACATGGAGTTGAGCATCGCCCATCATGGGAAGAAGGAACCGATCGCCGACTACAAGAACGACAAAGTTCTTGGGCCAAAGGTGGAGAAGGCTACGTGGAAATCCACCAAAGAAGCAATGACAGTCAACACAGCTCCCGTCAAAATCCCTACACGAGGCAAGGCGATTCAAAACGAAGCTTTTCATGATCAAGAGATGCGTAGACACACTTTGAAGGAGCTTGAGGAGAAGACTTATCCATTCCCCGACTCTGATGTGGTTGTCATGCTGGATGACCTGTTAGACAAGAAGGTGATCAGTTTGCCTGAGTGCAGACGGCCGGAAGAGATAAATCGTACCGACAGTCCAAGATACTGTAAATTCCACCGCTTCATCAGTCATCCGACAGAAAAATGTTTCGTGCTGAAAGATCTCATCATGAAGCTGGCTCAGAAAGGAATCATCGAGCTAGATCTTGACGATGTGGTGAAGTCAAACTATACCACCTTCACTTCTGGCTCTTCCGACTCAAAGTTTTCACCTCAACCGCTGGGGGCATCCTCCAAGACAAGCAAAGTTGAAGGATGGACTCAAGTCACTCCTAAGAAATTGCACAAGAAGCATACGTCTCCTCCACAAGTCCGCCAATCGGAAAGGGGGCAAAGCAGCTCTTGTCAACCTTCAAAGCAACGTGAACGTGTTGAAAATGATGAAATTTCGACACATAGATCGTCCATCCCCATCACGATGCGTGATTTCTTTCCTGAAGACTTCTTCAATCACTCGGTCAAGACTCCTTGCTATGAAAATTGCGAGGAACAACTATCCCGGATCGTTTGACAAATTCACAAAGCTCTTTGTCCGCACGAGCCTAAACTGTAGGACACGAGGCTCCTCGCCTGCACCAAATGCTCCTTGCCTGCACGAGTTGAAACTGCAAACGGCACCAAATGCTCATTGCCTGCACGAGTTGAAACTGCAAACGGCACCAAATGCTCCTTGTCTGCACGAGTTGAAAACTGCAAACGACACCAATGCTCCTTGTCTGCACGAGTTGAAACTGCAAACGACACCAATGCTCCTTGTCTGCACGAGTTGAAACTGCAAACGACACCAAATGCTCCTTGTCTGCACGAGTTGAAACTGCAAACGGCACTAAGCTCCTAGTCTGCACGAGCATAAAAGGCAACACCAACGCTCCTTGCCTGCACGAGCTGAAACTGCAACACGGCACCAAACGCTCATTGCCTGCACGAGCTGAAACTGCAACACGGCACCAAATGCTCCTTGTCTGCACGAGTTGAAACTGCGAACGACACCAACACTCCTTGCCTGCATGAGTTAAAACTGCAAACGGCACAAAAAAAGAAAATACCAAAAAAATATATATGTATGTATTTGAACTACGTTACGACTTGATCTCTTCTTTGGAGGAGTACGTAGGCAGCTCGAATATTCAATTTTTTCGAGTTCAGTCACATCAAAATCAAAAGAATAAATGTTTTATTAAAGAAGGTCAATTTCATTACAAATTTATTTTGTTAAGAAAATTTGCAATTTTCTTTGTACAAAATTAAATTACAGTTTCTTCGAAAAAAAAAAAAAGAAAAAAAAAGAAAAGAAAGCAAAATGTCAGCAAAAGGCCCAGTCTCGCCAAAGCCCATCACTTCTTAAACACATAAATGTGTTAAGCATGCTGTAATGCAGATTCCTCTCCCTCCAGGCCTAGGCCTAGGCCCAGCTCTCAAAGCCCAAATCCAGGCTCAGGCCCAAAGCCCCTCCATTACACTTTCTCGACGGCCAAACACCCCAATCCCTCTCTAATCTCTCTCTTCCCCAAACCCTAACTCCCAATTCCCAACTTGGCCGACCCAATCCCTGCCCTATGTCGACATCGGGGACGCCGCAGTTCCGGTACACGCAGACGCCGTCGAAGGTGCTCCACCTCCATAACCTCCCGTGGGAGTGCGCCGAGGAGGAGTTGATCGAGCTCTGCAAACCTTTCGGCAAGATCGTCAACACTAAGTGTAATGTCGGCGCCAATCGCAATCAGGCCTTCGTCGAATTCTCGGACCTAAACCAGGCCATCAATATGGTTTCGTATTATGCTTCATCCTCGGAGCCTGCGCAGGTCCGTGGTAAAACCGTGTACATTCAGTATTCAAATAGACACGAAATTGTCAATAACAAAAGTCCGGGAGATGTGCCCGGAAATGTCTTGTTGGTAACCATTGAGGGTGTTGAAGCTGGCGATGTGAGCATTGATGTTATTCACTTGGTGTTCTCTGCTTTCGGCTTTGTGCACAAGATTGCTACTTTTGGAAAAAACAGCAGGCTTCCAGGCATTGATTCAGTTCAGTGATGCTGTCACCGCATCTATGGCAAGGAATGCATTGGATGGAAGAAGTATACCCAGGTACTTGCTTCCAGAGAACGTCGGTTCATGCAACTTACGTATTTCATATTCCGCTCCCCCGATCTGCGAACACCACCGTCACTACACCACAACTGGCTTCCATGCTCCGCTCAGGTGGAGGGTCTTGGGTTCGAAGGTTGTGTGCTTCTCCTGCTCAGCAACATTTGATTCGGTATCGACAGCATCAGCAACGTCAGCGCCAGCAGCGTGATTCTCGACTCCGAGCTCGGCAAGCAACTCCATGCCCACGCTCACAAGCTCGGCTGCTCTGGTGACCGGTACGTGGTTGCTGCTCTCATTGAGTTGTACGGTCGCCTCGACAGCGCGGACTCCGCGAAATGGCTGTTTGACAAATCCCTGGTTAAGGACTATGTTTCATGGACAATGCTGGCCAGGCTGTACATTGCGGAAGGTAAACCCGGCAAGGCGGTTCATGTGTTTGAGAGAATGGTGGAGTCCGGAGCACAGATAGATTCTGTGGCTGTGGCGACGGCGGCTGGTGCCTGTGGCATGTTGAGATCGTTGATTGATGGAACAAAAGTCCACAGGGTTGCCAAGGAACGTGGATTGGGGGTATGATGTGTTGGTGAGCAATACCCTCTTGAAAATGTACATGGACTGTGGCTGTGTCGACGAAGCTTGGGCAGTTTTCAACCAAATGCCGGAGAAAGATGTCATTTCTTGCACAGAAATGATTCGTGCCAATGTGAAGAGGGGATGCTTCAATGAGGGTCTTAAGCTGTTTAGGCAGATGGTTGGAGACGGGGTGAAACCTGATCCGCTCTCGGTCTCTAGTGTTCTCCCAGCATGCGCAAGAATGTCTGCAGGTAAACATGGCAAAGAGACTCGTGGATTCTTGCTGCGACATGGTATTCGAATGAATCTCACCGTTCTGAATGCTCTTGTGGACATGTATGTCAAGTCGGGATTTATCAAATCAGCTGCAAAAGTTTTTGCCAGGTTGAAGTACAGAGATCTTGTTTCGTGGACAGTGATGATAACTGGGTACAGCTTACACGGACAAGGAAAGATCGGAGTAGATTTATTCTGCCAAATGGAGAAGGAAACGAGTACACAGATCGATGAAATCACCTATGCTGCTGTCCTTCATGCTTGCGTTGCAGCACGCATGGTCGAGGAAGGGAAGTTTTACTTCAACTGCATCAAGACACCTACAGTTGCACATTGTGCTTTGTTCGTAACTCTTCTATCGCGTTCTGAGCTGTTTTATGAGGCAAAGAACTTTATTGCCGATAAAAAGACCGCAGCGGATCCCGTCATGCCTGAACAAGAGCTCAAGGACTACGAGATCAACCTTAAGGATTGCAGGCCCATGGTGCTCAACGCCCTCTTCATGCTTTTCTCGTCAAAATCACCTCGCCAGTACCTGCACCAGTATCTTAAAACTCATCGAGGTCCTGCCATGGCGTCTCTGTCCATCACAGCTGCCCTGTCCTCCTCCGTCTCTGGCCTCGCAGCTGCCAACGACTTCAACGACCGCCGTCAAACGACTAGCCGGTCGTGAAGCTCGAAGCACCATCTTCTCCGTCCTCCTTGCTCGGCTTCATCCCTGCAAATTCCCTATCCCACCATCCTAATTTATAGAAAAGAAAAAAAAAAAAAAAAAAAGGTGGTGGTGCATCTGGCACCACGTGAAAAGAGGAATGAAGGATCAAAGATGGGGTACAGCCCCATGGCAGATCAAAAGTTTCTGATGGTGCATGGGCACCATGTGCAGAAAGAAAAAAAAAATTGTAAAAATAATAAATATAATAAATAATAATAATAATAATAAAAAATAAAAAAACGCATAGAGAGAAATAAAAGGTCCATTTTATTTATTTTTCTGGAAATTTTACATAAATTTGCATTATATATAAATTAAAAAAAAAATATATATCAAATCAAATTTACAACAGGGGATATTCAAGGACGATCGGGTTGCGCCTCACAACTCAGCAGAGCTCCAGGAAGAGAAGGCGTCGGAGGTTGGTTGTTTGAAGCCTCAGCAGTCGGTACAGCCCCAGAAGACGAAGGTAAATGCTGCTGGAACAAACCCACAAACCTCTGATGATCAAGTAAAATCTGACCATCAGATTCCTGCATCTGGTCAATTTTCCTCTTCATGTTTGTGGCATAGTTGTGTGCGAGCTTGTGCAACTGTTTATTCTCATGCTTAAGCCCTCTAATCTCCTGTTTGAGACTCATCACTTCAGCCGCCAACGATTCAACTTGACGGGTTCGAGCAAATAGGCGTTGGGTCATGTTGGACACAGAACCCGCACACTGCACACTAAGAGCCAAAGACTCCTTAACAGCCAACTCATCAGACCGCCTGGAAAGTAGTCTGTTATCTTTGGGAGTGACAAGGTTCCGGGCCACCACCGCAGCGGTCATATCATTCTTCATCACCGAATCCCCAACGGTAAGAGAACCAGTAAGGGATATGAAGGATGGGCGCCATATGTTATCTGGAGAAGACGGGACTACCTCTTCATCAAGGTTCAAATCAAAACGACGGTCGGAGGGTCCAGACATTTTCAAAGGTGTTGAAGAAAGAAGAGGTCAGACAGATCAAGATCTTAGAAGTGCAAGAAGGGAGTTTCTGCGAGCGAAAATTCAAGTGTGCTTTGAAACGAACTGCGCGCCTCTATAAAAATCAGCACTCAACGAGATTTCAGAGATCGAAGAGGCAAGCTCAGAATTCGAAGAGGCAAATTCAAAAAATCGAAGAGGCAAGCTCAGAATTCGAAGAGGCCAATTCAAAAATCGAAGAGGCAAGCTCAGAAATCGGAGAAGCATCTTGCTTTTCCAGACACGTCGGCACCCGTCACACGCAAGCTTAGCTTTGCAAAAATCACGGGTAATTTGTCGAGGCGCCGATCCCAGTTATCGAAGAGGCGCCAGTCTTTTTTAGCGGCGTCAGCATCCATCACACGCAAACTCAGCTTTGCGGAAATCACGGGTAATTTGTCGAGGCGCCGATCCCAGTTATCGAAGAGGCGCCAGTCTTTTTTAGCGGCGTCAGCATCTGTCACATGCACACTCAGCTTGGCGGAAATTACGGACAATTTGTCGAAGATTTCTGATAAAGAAGAAAGCACGTGAAGCCATATAGATCAATCACGCATTGGTTGCCGACACGAGTGAAAGAATAGTACCTCTACAGGTATCAAAGAACTTCCTATAATTGTCTACCTTCGCCTTCCATGGCAAGGCAGACATACAGAGCCTTTCTTCATCTCCAAAAAAATGCTTTCCTAACGAAGCCTCTCGAGTCATTCAATGTTCCTTATTCCTTGGGGTACCTCTGCAAGCCAATGACTCCAAAGCAAAAGTATCTCATATCACCAGGGTAGAAAGCAAGAGTATCTCATATCATGCGTTCTCCCTGTCCTTTCCTTTGTCCTTGTTCTTACCTACAAAGACAAGGATAAAGAAAACAATATGCCGGAACTTCCACTCAAACTCGGGTAAGGAACCGACTGCTTGGAACCCTTCCCTGATTGCCTACCTAGCACTGCTCTCGAGTACTCGCCTTCCACTGCTGCTGTTCTTTCAAAGAAGCTGCCACATCTGCCTGGAGGACAGATAAGGCAAGTGAAAATGATACCTTGCAGCATGTGGAGACAAGGTGCAGAAGGAACAAGCAGAGAGGAATGCGGTCTGCACGGTCAACTCAGCAGAAGGAGTCCGAACTGAGGAACTCGAGAAGCTGCCACATCTGCCTGAAGAAACAAGCAGAGAAGAATGCAGCATGCACAGTCAACTCAGCAGAAAGAGTCTGAGATGAAGAACTCGAGAAGATGCTGCATCTGCCTGAGGACGGTGAACTTGTTTTGACCCTCAAATTCTTGGGTCGGCTTACTAGGCGTTGTGAGCTGCACATGCCGATTCACCACCCTTAAATCGAATCCTTAAAGATCAAGTCACCAACTGGAAGAAGAGTTCATCAATCTTGAAGATCATACCGTTGACCAAACCGCTCAGGTGTGAATTAGAAAGATTGAACAAAGAAACAGGTTGTCACCTTTACCTCGTGCCTGCTTGCCATGTGTTCGAGTCAACCTTCAAGAATCAAGCCTCAACGGCCCTTGAAGAAGTTTCCAGCCAAATTCAAGATCAAGCCTCGACGGCCCTTGAGGAAATCACAAGTCCGATTCAAGATTAAGTGTCTACCACCCTTGAATCAAAACCTAGTTCAAGAATAAGCTGTGGAAAATCAACAATTGGAGGAATCCAGAAAATCCTCCAACCCAGTTCAAGATCAAAGCTGTGGAAAGTCAACAAGCGCAACAAAATACGTGCCGATTCATCCACTACCAAAGCCAAAGATCATCTACCACATGAAGCTCCTTGTGGTCCAATTTCAACCTTCAAGATCAAGCCTTGACGGCCCTTGAAGAAATTTCAAATAAAAGTTCAAGAACAAGCCTCAACGGCCCTTGAAGAAATCTCCAGCCCAATTCAAGATCAAGCCTCGACGGCCCTTGGATCGACATCTACAGTAAGGGACTTCAAAACGCATCTCCTACACGTGACAAGCACATGTATACGACGTGCCTTGAAGTGGGGGCATTTGTAGACATCGAAATTTCGGTAAATAAATGTTGACCGATAAATTAAAGTGTCAACGCTCATGTATTACATAAATTTTACACGTAGCGTGCGACTCAACGAAAATTGAAATAAGTTGGAAAAGTCATCAAATAGGACACGTGTCAACACCTGGCAGAAACGACTTATTTCATCTGGAATATTATATTCAAAATTAGTCCTTGGAAAATTCTATAAATAGAAGCCAATTCATTCATTTGGAGAACCAATTCATATTACACCTTGAAGCTCTGAAGCTCTGAAACTCCGAAGCTCTCAAGCATCCAGGTTCCCGAAGAATCAAGAAAGTGTTATTCGTTCTTCGTTCATCGTTCTTCCAAGATCAAGCCTCGACGGCCCTTGGATCAACAATCATCCACCTTCAAGATCAAGCCCCGACGGCCCTTGAAGAAAGCGTTCTTCGTTCTTCGTTCATCGTTCTTCCAAGATCAAGCCCCAACGGCCATTTGGATCAACAATCATCCACTAATTCAAGATCAAGCCCCGACGGTCCTTGAAGAAAACACCATCGTTCATCATCCGTTCATCCAAGATCAAGCCCCAACGGCCCTTTGGATCAACAACGTCGACAAATCCACACATCCAACCGTTCTTCAAGATCAATCCCAAAAGCCCTTGAAGATCTGTTCATCACTGTTCTTCAAGATCAAGCCCAAAAGCCCTTGGAGATCCGTTCATCACTGTTCTTCAAAGATCAAGCCCAAAAGCCCCTTTGAAGATCCGCTCAAATCCACCTTCAAGATCGAGTCCACGGCCCTTGAAGAACGTTCATCCTTAGATCAAGCCCAACGGCCCTTTGGATCAATCGCACATCCACAAATACACACCTTACGGAGATCGAATCAGAGGATCAAAATAGAGAGAGATTGTAACCCAAAATCATCAAACACAAATATTTGTTTGTGCACGTTCGTTCTTGTCTCTTTCGTTTCAGGAATTTTCCGTGTTCACAATTCTCATACTACCTTTTCCTTAAAAGATGTTCATAAACTTGGAGATTGCAATTTACATTATAAAGCAGGAGCCGCAACTTTATAATATATACCAAGACTATTTTTTTTTTCAGACCATATTTTGTATGGCACTACTATCCAGTTCACACACACATTTTTATTTTTCACACATCTTAATTTTCAATCATCAGATCAAATGAATTGAAGATGATTAAAAGACAGAAATTAAAAGGAATGTGTGGATAGCACCACCCAACGTAAACCACATAATGTGACGGTTGATAATTAGGTTTCATTAGAAATTCAATTATCAACCACTATAATGAGAGATGGAATAAGCATACGGTGAAGTGTTACCATGAGAGATGTTTCAGTGTATTTGAAACATGAGTAAATCTATTACGTATCATAATACAAAAAGTGAATAAACACTAAAAAATATATCATTTTTCACTTATATTATGACATATAATAAACGACTCCACTAAATAAATAGGGGTAGAAATTGCAGTGGTGGTTATAGTGGAAGTTGGTGTTGCTTAAATGGTATTGGAAGAAACTGAGGAATCTTCAAATTCCAATGAACGTTTTCTAGTTTTTAGGTCTTTGAGAGTAATTAGTTACTGCGAAATATTCAAGTGTGCATTCATTGCTTTGCTTACCAATCGAAGACCCTAACAAGGAAACTGTCCCCCACATGCACCATGCCTTTTTGCCCTTATCTATCAAGTCCAAAATTTCGGTGGGTTGCTTGACTCACACGCAACACATTTGAAATAATGGGGAAAGACTTTTTCAAAGTGAAAATCATGGTTTGTCATTAAATGATGACAATTGAACTTTGATCCAAAAATTTCAAGATGATAATCTAACTGATAAATATTTAAATATTACTCATTTGAGCAAAATTTATGCGACATTGTGTCTGTTGTGTCTATTACGTAATAATTGTGACGACCCGTCCCTAATTTTCCTATGTAATTTCTCCCCGAGTATGTGTATTGACGATTATGCCCTTATTGGCAAGTGATGTGGACTTATTCTTATCGCTTTCCTTTTTATTTGTTGCTATCGTATTTAAATTGTACATGCTAGTACGAGTATGCGTAAGTTTTTAAGTGTAAAATATCTACTTCGGATAGATTTCGATTTCCTTTTACTGTAGGAAATCTGAAAAGCTATCCTTGGATTCCTTTTAAATCCTACCCGTGCACTTCCCTTCATCATTCAGTCTCAGCTATCCCATTTTTTTTCTGTATGTTCTGTCTGTTGGAAGTATGCCCACAAAGCCACTCATTTGATGTAATAGCTTTTGGAATAATTATTGTATTAAACTATTATATGTTTAATGAAGGACAAAGCTTATTGTTAATCACTATTTATTGTATCATGTGTTTAAGCAATAAGGGAATCCAAGGAATGTATTTGATCTAAGAGAGAAGTGATTTAAATAAGTTAGATCATCGTGAGGTGGGCTTGGTAATGGTGAGCCTCCCATACCCCGCTAAGAGTTCAAAATAACTCTCGAATTCCATTGAGGGATGTGGAATTTGCCAAAAATAGTGGGTGGTACTATTTGATTTAAGACCCAATCAAGTAGTTTTAAAATCAACAATCTAATACGATTTCTGTTATGTTATGTAGTTAACAACATGCCTAAAATTACACCCACCATTATACTTGACAAAAGGGGCCTTAGGGGCCAACGTTTCCTTGCTTGGTATCGCCACATTGAGAATGTCTCAAAGGTGAAAGACATATTGTATGTGCTTAAGCAATCCCCTCCTCATGTACCTCCTACGAAACTAGCTTCAAAGGAGGAGTGTCAAAATTATGCAAGACACTATGAGGATGACTTACAAGCCAAATGCTTAATCCTCACTTCACTTAGTGAGGAGCTCAAGAAGCTACATGAGCACATAGACACTTCTTGTGCCATGGTTGATAGTTTGCATAAGATGTTGGAAGTATGCCCACAAAGCCACTCATTTGATGTAATAGCTTTTTGGAATACTTATTATGTTAAACTTTTATATGTTTAATGGAGGGCAAATCTTATTGTTAATCACTGTTTATTGTATCATGTGTTTAAGCAATAAGTGAATCCAAGGAATGTATTTGTTCTAAGAGATAAGTGATCTAAGTGAGTTAGATTATCGAGACCTTTCTCTTATGTTCATTCCTAAAACGTTCCTAGCCATAGGATTGCCAATTGGGCATTGACAATCCGCTAAGGTTAGTATGTGTTATGTTGACTCAAGCGTGAGTATGACTAGTCTCAAGTGATTTGGTGTTGGACACTAAGACAGACACATAGGTGCTCGAAAGAGTAATCGAGTACACTGAACTACGATCAAATCAGAGTTCGAACATACATGTCATGTAAGAACTCTAAGGTTGCAATATGCAAAGTAGTCCTTTGACCTGAGGCATCATAGATGTCTAATGGTTAGGTCCTTGATCTTTGATCCTGTCAATGGCATTCCCTCGGAGTGTCCACGGCATTGTTGGGGTCAAGCTATCTAGTCATGTAGGCATATGAATGTACAACAAGGGATCTCTAACCTTCCATGGTGGAGGGAGAATACTCTAAGATATGATTCTAAAGTCTTTGGCCAAAGCAAATGAATATGACTAAAGGAAGGATGTTCCAAATCATATTCAAGGGAATCATATAAGAAAGTATCACATTGGATAGTAGACATGAAACAAACTATCACTTAAACTATGTGATTAAGAGTATTGTATTAGAGAAGGACCGTATTGCATTGTAGTTGTAACTGGATAGGTTCTCCAACCAATTCTACTTAGCTTGGGTAACCATGACATGCTGCTAGGCGTCAACCATGGTTTGTGGAAGCCCTAATGGTTAGCAAACACTAATCAATGAAAGGGAGAATTGAAATGTGGTTTCAATTCATAATCGATAGTTAAGAGTAACATCGCCCACTGCCTCGCTAATTAGAACCTAATGGATCGTACACCGAGTAAGGATGTATGTGAAGAAATCAAATGAAATGGATAAGCAATTAAATGGTTTAATTGAAGAATGGTCAAGATTAATTAATTAGTTAATTAATTATACGAAAGGTTCGTATTGGGCTTATATGTTGGTTTTGGGTTTCGGGGCCCAAAAACGTTTTGGTCCAAAAGGCCCATTATGTTTAAGTTGTATGACAACTAAAACAAAATGGGCAAATAGCCCAATAACACCAAGGAGGCCGGCCATTAGGGTTGGATGGGCAAAGTTTGCTTAATTGCAAGCTTGCCACTCACCAAAGAAATGAAGTATAAATTCAACTTTATAGCTTTAGGGTTTGGTAAGTTGAAATTGGGTGAGACATTTTCTCTCTATTTCTTCTTAGAGGCCGGCCATTAAAGGAAGAAAACATCTAGCAATCTCTTCTTCTTTTAATCATCCATATCATCTTCACAAGATACAACCTTGGTGAAGAGACTTAGAGACATCAAGCTTTTGGTGTTTTGGAGAACAAATCCTTTTTCCTCAAATCATCAAAGGAGCACTAAAGGGAGTAAAACACAAGAAGGATTCAAGGAGCTTGGAGGTGACTTGAAGGCCCTCCACTTGGGTGAATCCCTTGTGTAAACAAGGATGAGCTTCAAGGGTAAAGAATCACTAAATTCTTCTTTCTCTTTAATGTTGTTAAAGAGTTTATTTTGGTTCACCACATACTAGGCTTTGAAAGTCATGGGTTTTATTGAATTGTTTTTGGATGCATGCCTATATTAATGAGTTAATAGTATGCATATGTATTCAAATGTTCATACTTGTTCTTAGCTAAGACAAAATTTTTCCTTCAAGTGGTATCAGAGCCTAGGCCTAGTTTATGGTGAATCCTTTTGGGTTTTGTGACTTTCATATTTTGTGATTTAAATGTTGTAAATGTTACAAGCTTTGTTCTTGCTTTTGAATTTATAAATTTTGCTAGAAAATTTAGCATCTCAAATGTTGTAGATGTATTTCATTTAAGCATGAATATTGGAACTAAAATTTGGTGCCATGTGTTTTGGGAAATTCGGCCAAATCCAAAGGGTGATTTTTTGGGTTCATGTTTGTCTTGTTAAAATGGTTTTAAAGTGACTTTTGGAACCCCTAAGTACCCTAGGATGTTAGCCCTCTTTTGAATGGTGAAAATTTGAGTTTTGGTAAGTGAAAACATTCATGGAGCTATTATGAGTTTTCATGAGTGTTCTTCAATGTTCTTGAAGTTCTTGCCAAGAACATAAAGTTTTGAAGTTTTGATTCAAAAGTTTTATGTTTTTCATAAAGTTTTGGTTTAAATTTTGATGATTGAGGTTATTGGTGAGATGTGATGAAATGATTTTAATATTTGTCATAATTAGTCATAGACTTTATTTTTTCAAACAAATCATCACTTTCATCCTTTTTCTCACCCACCAAAAACCACTAGCAAAAGTTTTTAGATTTTTTTTTCAAATTTTTCCCAAATGGCCGGCCACCCCAAGTGGGGTTATTTTTGGGGCCTTTTGTGTAATTACATAAAGTTTTAGATACTTTTGTGTATTTGCATTTTAGCCCAAAAAAGTTTACGTTTTTACGTTGTGGCCCAAATGTTGTGGTCATAGTTTCCTTTTGGCCCAAAAGGATGAGAACAAAATTGTTTTGTCTCTTTAAATGAGAATTGGATTTTCATTTCATTTAGTTCCATTTAAATCAATTCTATGGATCCAAAAACCAATTGTTTAAAGTTGTTTTCTTAGTTAATTTGATTGATTAAGAAAAGAGTGATTATGAACCAAAGGCCACGATAATTGAGCTATGTGATTGGCCGATATACATTATGAATGTTTGGGTTTGGTAGTGTAGATTTGAATGTAATTTGATTAATTCAATTTGTTGTAAATGGACATAAGTCCATCATTTGATTTATGTTGTAAAAGGGCATAAGCTCTTATTATTATTTCATGTATTCCTTTTTGTTTATATGTATGCAAAATGGAATAGTTGGGTCCAACGCCCAATAGGAAATAACGGTTTAATTGGATTAAACGCGTAACTAAAATCAACAACTATCTACCTTAAACCCAAGGTCCAACACAAGGCTCGTGTTGGATCAAATTGAACGGTTCATAATCATCTTTAAACCTAATATGACTATAGAGTCCATATGAGGATGCAATGCATTCGTTAGTAGTTCTATATAGTCTCGCTTGTTTCTTCGAAATAGTGGGAGTATTATAAACTACTAATTCATATTAACTTGGACCAATGGTTGTGATAGGCCCAAGTTCTTTTAATATGATTAAAATGTTTTGATGTAGCCCAAAACTAATCCCTCAAAACGAATATTAAGTTGATAAGCGAGAGATGCTTTGAACATCTCTTCGTAGGCCTTCCACCGTGGTGGGCTTCAATCGTTTGTGACTCATACACCGTATTCGTCCAGTTCTGGGGTATGCAAAGTATGTGCTTACATTCAGGAGAAGCCCATAAACATATGATGAAGTGAAAGTAGGCAACGAGTATGGCCAATATGGAGTTCTTCTGAGGTCAGTCTTGAACCCCTACTTGAACTAGCATGGTGGGAATAACTTAACTAAGTGCAATGGTACCAATATGGAGTTCTTCTGAGGCATCATTCTCTAGAGGCCAAACACGATGGGTAATTACAAAAGTTGTAAATGAATAATGCGTTATTCTCTCATCATTATTTTTGCTAGCCAATATGGAGTTCTTCTGAGGTGGGCTTGGTAATGGTGAGTCTCCCATAACCCGCTAAGAGTTCAATATAACTCTCGAATTCTATTGAGGGATGTGGAATTTGCCAAAAATAGTGGGTGGTACTATTTGATTCAAAGACCCAATCAAATAGTTTTAAACAACAATCTAATACGATTTCTGTTATGTTATGTAGTGAACGACATGCCTAAAATTATACCCACCATTATACTTGACAAAAGGGGCCTTAAGGGCCAACGTTTCCTTGCTTGGTATCGCCACATTGAGAATGTCTCAAAGGTGAAAGACATATTGTATGTGCTTAAGCAATCCCCTCCTCATGTACCTCCTACGAAACTAGCTTCAAAGGAGAAGTGTCAAAATTATGTTAGACACTATGAGGATGACTTACAAGCCAAATGCTTAATCCTTACTTCACTTAGTGAGGAGCTTATGAAGCTACATAAGCACATGGACACTTCTTGTGCCATGGTTGAAAGTTTGCATAAGATGCATGACATTGAGACTTGTAATGTACGATTCTCAAATGTTTGTAGTCTAATGAATGCCAAGATGGCAAAAGGGACATCAGTCCATAAACATGGACAAAAGATGGAAAAGATATTTAAAGATCTTAAAAGTTTAGGAACTTCCATCGATGGGAAAATGGCCCAGGACTTTTTCCTTGCATCTCTCTCAGATGATTTCACTAAGTTTATTGTAAACTATAAAGTGAATAGATTCGATCATTCTTTGAAAGAGATGATCGACATGTGCTGTAAATTTGAAAAAGGTTTCAAAAGGGACAGTGGGAGTGAGAATGCAATGATAAGGAAAAGGTTGCATAAGAAGAAGGCAAACAAAGGAACATGCTTTCATTGTGGAAAGGATGAACGTTGGAAGAAGAAATACAGGGTGCGCATTGCGAGCCATATGACAAGAACTTTTGAAGAGACTATTTCTGTCATAGAGAGTGCTCTTACAGTGAGCTCCAGTTCCTGGATATTTGATTCAGGCGCTAGTCAACATATCTGTAATACGATGCAGAGACTAATGGGGAGCAGATCACTGAGCAATGGGGAGATAGTTGTGCGCGTTGGGAACGGCACTAAAATCTCTGCAAAAGCAATAGGCACCTACATGCTTAACCTACCCTCTGGGGAAGTCCTGGAACTTAAAAATTGTTTATATTTTCCTTCATGTATAAAGAATTTGATTTCCATCTCTAAGCTTTTACGAGATGGGCACTCAGTATTGTTTGACAAAATGAGTTGCACTTTATACTTGAACGGTCGTATTATCTCTCATGGTAATATGATAGAGGGACTTTTTCGCCTAGAGACGAATAATGGGTTGCACTGTATTGAAAGCGGGAATACCTCAAAACCCAAAAGGGCTAGAGAAGAAGTTAACCAAGAAAAGATGTGGCATCTTAAACTTGGACATGTCAACCTTGATAAGATTCGCAAGATGTCGAAAGACGGATATATCCGCTCATTAGGTAATGACCAGATGGGTACTTGTGAATGTTGCTTGAAAGGGAAGATGACCAAATCTCCATTTACTGGAAAAGGAGAGCGTGCCACTGAAATTCTAGGGTTAATCCACACTGACGTATGTGGACCTATGTCTATTACGTCGAGAGGAGGCTTCTCATACTATATCACATTCACCGACGATCACTCTCGGTTTGGCTATGTGTATCTTATGAAGTACAAGTCAGAATCCTTTGAAATGTTCAAAGAATTCAAGAATGAAGTTGAGAAGCAAACTGGGAAACAGATAAAGACCCTAAGATCGGATCGAGGGGGTGAATATCTGAGTAACGAGTTCCTAGATTATCTCAAAGAGTGTGGAATTGTATCACAGTGGACTCCACCAGGAACTCCTCAGCATAACAGAGTTTCTGAACGGAGAAATCGAACCTTGATGAACATGGTTCGTTCTATGATGAGTTCTGCTAATCTACCAGTATCATTCTGGGGATACGCTCTATATACAGCAGCTTACTTGCTTAATAGAGTACCTTCCAAGTCAGTTTCACAAACGCCATATGAGATATGGCATGGTAAAAGCACAAATCTTAATCATATTAGGATTTGGGGTTGTCCGGCTTACGTTAAAAGGCTTGAAGCTGACAAGCTTGAAGCAAGATCTATTAAGTGCTACTTTGTGGGGTATTCCAAACAGACTTTGGGATACGAATTCTATAACCCTGACGACAAGAAAGTCTTTGTCGCCAGAACTGCTATGTTCCTTGAGGACGAATTCGTTCTCAATGGAAGTAGCGAGAAAACGATAGAATTGAAGGAAATTAATGAGATTAATGATGAACCACAAACAAGCACTCAACAAGATGACAACCCTGTTCCTGAACCCCTAGCTCCACGTAGATCTGAACGGGTTAATAAGCCACCTAAGAGGTATGGCTTAGACAATGACTTTGATGAATTATACCTTCTAGGTGACAATGAAACAAAGGAGGACCCTAGGGACTACACTGAAGCAATGTCCGACATTGATTCAAAGAGATGGCAAGAGGCCATGAAATCCGAGATGGATTCCATGTATCAAAATCAGGTCTGGACTCTTGTAGACCCTCCAGAAGGTATTGTACCTGTTGGAAACAAATGGGTCTTCAAGAGGAAGATAGGCGTTGATGGGAACGTGGAGACTTATAAGGCTAGACTCGTAGCCAAGGGTTACAGGCAACAAGAAGGGATTGACTATGAAGAAACCTTCTCTCCTGTAGCCATGATTAAGTCCATTCGGATTTTGCTTGCTATAGCTGCGTACCATGATTATGAGATATGGCAAATGGACGTGAAGACAGCCTTTCTGAATGGCTACCTAGAGGAAGAGCTCTATATGACTCAACCCGAGGGTTTCGTGTCCAAGTCTGAAAAGCCTAAGGTATGCAAGCTTCAAAGGTCCATTTATGGACTTAAGCAAGCCTCCAGGAGCTGGAATATTCGTTTCGACACTGAAATCAAAACGTTTGGTTTTGCTCAAAACGAAGATGACAATTGTGTTTATCAAAAGGTCGTTGGGGAAGCAGTAGTATTCCTAGTGTTATATGTAGATGACATATTACTATTCGGGAATGACACTGCAGTACTTTCTTCTGTAAAAGTGTGGTTGTCCAAAACCTTCCACATGAAAGATTTAGGAGATGCATCTTATGTACTTGGGATAAAGCTCTATCGTGATAGATCCAGAAAATTAATTGGATTATCCCAATCTATGTACATTGATAAGGTGTTAAGTAGGTTCCAGATGGAACAATCTAAGAAAGGTTTTCTTCCTGTTGGACATGGAATTCATCTTTCTAAATCCATGGAACCTAAGACTCCTGAAGAGATACGGCAAATGAGTTGTATTCCTTATGCTTCTGCCATAGGGAGTCTCATGTATGCCATGATATGCACAAGGCCTGATATCGCATATGCTGTGAGCATTACTAGTCGATATCAATCTAACCCAGGATCAGAACACTGGACAGCTGTCAAGACGGTCCTTAAGTACTTAAGAAGAACAAAGGACATGTTCCTCGTATATGGAGGAGCATCAGAGTTGCGAGTGGAAGGCTATACAGACGCAGATTTCCAATCTGACGTCGATGATAGAAGTTCCAACTCCGGATATGTATTCACTCTGAATGGTGGGGCTGTCAGTTGGAAAAGCAAGAAGCAAAGTGTAATTGCTGATTCCACGACAGAGGCTGAATATGTCGCTGCAGCTGAAGCCGGCAAAGAAGCGTTCTGGATGATGAAGTTCATCACTGAACTTGGAGTGGTTCCAACCATTAGATCACCAGTAACTTTGTACTGTGATAATAATGGGGCGATAGCTCAAGCCAAGGAACCCAGGGCACATCAAAAGAACAAGCATATTGACAGACGCTTTAATATCATTAGAAGATATGCTGCCGAGGGGAAAATAAACATCCTCAAAATTGCTTCAGCCGATAACGTAGCAGATCCACTGACAAAGCCAATGTCTCAAATCCAGCTTGACCGTCATATGGAAAAGATGGGTATAAGATACATGGGAAGGTGGCTTTGAGTGCAAGTGGGAGATTGTTGGAAGTATGCCCACAAAGCCACTCATTTGATGTAATAGCTTTTTGGAATACTTATTATGTTAAACTTTTATATGTTTAATGGAGGGCAAATCTTATTGTTAATCACTGTTTATTGTATCATGTGTTTAAGCAATAAGTGAATCCAAGGAATGTATTTGTTCTAAGAGATAAGTGATCTAAGTGAGTTAGATTATCGAGACCTTTCTCTTATGTTCATTCCTAAAACGTTCCTAGCCATAGGATTGCCAATTGGGCATTGACAATCTGCTAAGGTTAGTATGTGTTATGTTGACTCAAGCGTGAGTATGACTAGTCTCAAGTGATTTGGTGTTGGACACTAAGACAGACACATAGGTGCTCGAAAGAGTAATCGAGTACACTGAACTACGATCAAATCAGAGTTCGAACATACATGTCATGTAAGAACTCTAAGGTTGCAATATGCAAAGTAGTCCTTTGACCTGAGGCATCATAGATGTCTAATGGTTAGGTCCTTGATCTTTGATCCTGTCAATGGCATTCCCTCGGAGTGTCCACGGCATTGTTGGGGTCAAGCTATCTAGTCATGTAGGCATATGAATGTACAGCAAGGGATCTCTAACCTTCCATGGTGGAGGGAGAATACTCTAAGATATGATTCTAAAGTCTTTGGCCAAAGCAAATGAATATGACTAAAGGAAGGATGTTCCAAATCATATTCAAGGGAATCATATAAGAAAGTATCACATTGGATAGTAGACATGAAACAAACTATCACTTAAACTATGTGATTAAGAGTATTGTATTAGAGAAGGACCGTATTGCATTGTAGTTGTAACTGGATAGGTTCTCCAACCAATTCTACTTAGCTTGGGTAACCATGACATGCTGCTAGGCGTCAACCATGGTTTGTGGAAGCCCTAATGGTTAGCAAACACTAATCAATGAAAGGGAGAATTGAAATGTGGTTTCAATTCATAATCGATAGTTAAGAGTAACATCGCCCACTGCCTCGCTAATTAGAACCTAATGGATCGTACACCGAGTAAGGATGTATGTGAAGAAATCAAATGAAATGGATAAGCAATTAAATGGTTTAATTGAAGAATGGTCAAGATTAATTAATTAGTTAATTAATTATACGAAAGGTTCGTATTGGGCTTATATGTTGGTTTTGGGTTTCGGGGCCCAAAAACGTTTTGGTCCAAAAGGCCCATTATGTTTAAGTTGTATGACAACTAAAACAAAATGGGCAAATAGCCCAATAACACCAAGGAGGCCGGCCATTAGGGTTGGATGGGCAAAGTTTGCTTAATTGCAAGCTTGCCACTCACCAAAGAAATGAAGTATAAATTCAACTTTATAGCTTTAGGGTTTGGTAAGTTGAAATTGGGTGAGACATTTTCTCTCTATTTCTTCTTAGAGGCCGGCCATTAAAGGAAGAAAACATCTAGCAATCTCTTCTTCTTTTAATCATCCATATCATCTTCACAAGATACAACCTTGGTGAAGAGACTTAGAGACATCAAGCTTTTGGTGTTTTGGAGAACAAATCCTTTTTCCTCAAATCATCAAAGGAGCACTAAAGGGAGTAAAACACAAGAAGGATTCAAGGAGCTTGGAGGTGACTTGAAGGCCCTCCACTTGGGTGAATCCCTTGTGTAAACAAGGATGAGCTTCAAGGGTAAAGAATCACTAAATTCTTCTTTCTCTTTAATGTTGTTAAAGAGTTTATTTTGGTTCACCACATACTAGGCTTTGAAAGTCATGGGTTTTATTGAATTGTTTTTGGATGCATGCCTATATTAATGAGTTAATAGTATGCATATGTATTCAAATGTTCATACTTGTTCTTAGCTAGGACAAAATTTTTCCTTCATAAGATGCATGACATTGAGACTAGTAACGTACGATTCTCAAATGTTTGTAATCTATTGAATGCCAAAATGGCAAAGGGGGCATCGGTCCAAAAACATGGACAAAAGATGGAAAGGATCTTTCAAGATCTTGAAAGTTTAGGAACTTCCATCGATGGGAAAATGGCCCAAGACTTTTTCCTTGCATTTCTCTCGGATGATTTCACTAGGTTTATTGTAAACTATAAAGTGAATAAATTCAATCATACTTTTACCGAGATGATTGACATGTGCTGTAAGTTTGAACAAAGTTTCAAAAAGGACAGTGGGAGTGAGACTGCAATCACAAGGAAAAGGTTACATAAGAAGAAGGCAATAAAATCCAAAGGAACATGCTTTCATTGTGGAAAGGATGAACGTTGGAAGAATAAATACAGGATGCGCATTGCGAGCCTTATGACACGAACTTTTGAAGGGACTATTTCTGTCATAGAGAATGCTTTTACAATGAGCTCCAATTCCTGGATATTTGATTCAGGCGATAGTCAACATATTTGCAATTCGTTGCAGGGACTAACAGGGAGCAGAACATTGCGCAATGGGGATATGATTGTGTGAGTTTGGAACAACACTAAGATCTCTGCTAAAGCAATAGGCACCTACATGCTTAAATTGCCCTCTGGGGAAGTCTTGGAACTTAAAAATTGTTTATATTTTCCTTCATGTATAAAGAATTTGATTTCTATCTCTAAGCTTTTACGAGATGGGCACTCAATATTGTTTGACAAAATGAGTTGCACTTTATACTTCAACGGTCGTATTATCTCTCATGGTAATATGATAGAGGGACTTTTTCACCTAGAGACAAGTAGTGGGATGCACTGTATTGAAAGCGGGAATACCTCAAAACCCAAAAGGGCTAGAGAAGAAGTTAACCAAGAAAAGATGTGGCATCTTAAACTTGGACATGTGAACCTAGATAAGATTTGCAAGATGTCGAAAGACGGATATTTCCGCCCATTGGGTAATGACCAAATGGGTACTTGTGAATGTTGCTTAAAAGGGAAGATGACCAAATCTCCATTCACTGGGAAAGGAGAGCGTGCCACTGAAATTCTAAGGTTAATCCACACTGACGTATGTGGACCTATGTCTACTACGTCGAGATGAGGCTTCTCCTACTATATCACATTCACCGACGATCACTCTCGGTTTGGCTATGTGTATCTTATGAAGTACAAGTCATAATCCTTTGAAAGGTTCAAAGAATTCAAGAATGAAGTTGAGAAGCAAACTGGGAAATAGATAAAGATCCTAAGATCAGATCGAAGGGGAGAGTATCTAAGTACCGAGTTCCTAAATTATCTCAAAGAGTGTGGAATAATATCACAGTGGACTCCACCAGGAACTCCACAACTTAATGGAGTTTCTGAAAGGAGAAATCGAACCTTGATGAACATGGTTCGTTCTATGATGAGTTTTGCAGATCTACCAGTAACATTATGGGGATACGCTCTATATACAGCAGCTTACTTGCTTAATAGAGTACCTTCCAAGTCAGTTTCACATACGCCTTATGAGATATAGCATGGAAGAAAGCCAAGTCTTAATCACAATAAGATTTGGGGTTGTGAAGCATATGTCAAGAAGCTTGAAGCTACTAAGCTTAAAGCGAGATCAGTTAGGTGCTATTTTGTGGGATATCCTAGAGAAACTATGGGATATGAGTTCTACCATCCTGACGACCAAAATGTTTTTGTCGCCAGAACTGCTAAGTTTCTAGAGGACGAATTTGTTCTCAAAGGAACTATAAGTAAAACGATGGAAATTAATGAGATTAATGATGAACCACAAACAAGCACTCGACAAGTTGACAACCCTGTTCCTGAACCCCTAGCTCTACGTAGATCTGAAAGGGTTAGCAAGCCACCTAAAAGGTATGGCTTAGATAATGACTTTGGGGAATTGTACCTTCTAGGTGACAATGACACAAAGGAAGACCCAAGAGACTACACTGAAGCAATGTCCGACATTGATTCAAAGAGATGGCAAGAGGCCATGAAATCTGAGATGGATTCCATGTATCAAAATCAGTCCAGAAGGTATAGTACCTGTTGGAAACAAATGGGTCTTCAAGAGGAAGATAGGCGTTGAAAGGAACGTGGAGACTTATAAGGCTAGACTCGTAGCCAAGGGTTACAGGCAAAGAGAAGGGATTGACTATGAAGAAACCTTTTCTCCTGTAGCCATGATTAAGTCCATTCGGATTTTGCTTGCTATAGTTGCGTACCATGATTATGAGATATGGCAAATGGACGTGAAGACGGACTTTCTGAACGGCTACCTAGAGGAAGTGCTCTATATGACTCAACCCGAAAGTTTCGTGTCCAAGTCTGAAAGGACTAAGGGCTGGTTTGGTATTGCTGTGCTTTGAAAAAAAGCTGCTGTGAGAATAAGCGGCTGTGAAATAAATCAGCAGAGTGTTTGGTAAACTTTTTTGTAAAAGTGCTTTTGGAAAAAAAAAGCAGTCTGATATTGGGTCTTTTCATTAAAGGAGCACTGTAGCTCCGTGTTCTTTGAAAAAAAGCCAGTTTTCCAAAGCTGCAAATAGCAGCTTCAGCTTTTTCCTTTGATTTCAGCTTATTCTCACAGCAGCTTCCAAAATAAGCCCTTTTTTTTTCAGTTTACCAAACACCTAAAACCCTCACAGCTTTTTTTCATGGGTGTTTTTTTTTTCTAAGCACCTCACTCCCAAACCACCCCTAAGGTATGCAAGCTTCAAAGGTCCATTTATGGACTTAAGCAAGCCTCCAGGAGCTGGAACATTCGTTTTGATACTAAAATCAAAACGTTTGGTTTTACTCAAAACGAAGACGACAATTGTGTTTATCAAAAGGTCATTGGGGATGCAGTTGTATTCCTAGTGTTATATGTAGATGACATATTACTATTCGGGAATGACACTGCAGTACTTTCTTCTGTAAAAGTGTGGTTATCCAAAACCTTTCACATGAAAGATTTGGGAGATGCATCTTATGTACTTGGGATAAAGTTCTATCGTGATAGATCCAGAAAATTAATTGGATTATCCCAATCTATGTACATAGATAAGGTGCTAAGTAGGTTCTAGATTGAATAATCTAAGAAAGGTCTTCTTCTTGTAAGACATGGAATTCACCTTTCTAAGTCCATGGAACCTAAGACTCATGAAGAGATACGACAGATGAGTGTTATTCCTTATGCTTCCGCCATAGGAAGTCTCATCTATGCCATGATATGCACAAAGCCTGATATCACATATGCTGTGAGCATTACTAGTCGATATCAATCTAACCCAGGATCAGAACACTGGGCAGCTGTCAAGACGGTCCTTAAGTACTTAAGAAGAACTAAGGACATGTTCCTCATTTATGGAGGAGCAACAGAGTTACGAGTGGAAGCCTATACAGATGCAGATTTCCAATCTGACATCGATGATAGAAGTTCCAACTCCGGATATGTATTCACTCTGAATGGTGGGGCTGTTAGCTGGAAGCAAGAAACAAGATGTAATTGCTGATTCCACGACGGAGGCAGAATATGTCGCTGTAGCTGAAGCCAGCAAAGAAGCGTTCTGGATGAAGAAGTTCATTACTGAACTTGGAGTGGTCCATTACATCACCAGTAACTTTGTACTGTGATAATAATGGGGCGATAGCTCAAGCCAGGGCTCATCAAAAGAATAAGCATTTTGACAGGCACTTTAATATCATTAAAAGATATGCTGCCGAGGGGAAAGTCAACATCCTCAAGGTTGCCTCAGCCGATAACGTAGCAGATCCACTGACAAAGCCAATGTCTCAAATCCAACTTGACCGCCATATGGAAAAGATGGGTATTAGATACATGGGAAGGTGGCTTTGAGTGCAAGTGGGAGATTGTTGGAAGTATGCCCACAAAGCCACTCATTTGATGTAATAGCTTTTCGAATACTTATTGTATTAAACTATTATATGTTTAATGAAGGGCAAAGCTTATTGTTAATCACTATTTATTGTATCATGTGTTTAAGCAATAAGGGAATCCAAGGAATGTAATTGATCTAAGAGAGAAGTGATTTAAATAAGTTAGATTAACGAGACCTTTCTCTTATGTCCATTCCTAAAACGTTCCTAACCATAGGATTTCCAATTGGGCATTGACAATCCGCTAAGGTTAGTATGTGTTATGTCAACTCAAGCGTGAGTATGACTAGTCTCAAGTCATTTAGTGTTGGACACCAAGACAAACACATAGGTGCTTGAAAGAGTAATCGAGTACACTAAACAACGATCAAAAGAGAGTTCGAACATACATGTCATGTAAGAACTTGTAAGTTGCAATATACAAAGTAGTCCTTTGACCTAAGGCATCATAGATGTCTAATGGTTAGGTCCTTGATCTTTGATCATGTCAAAGGCATTCCATCAAGAGTGTCCATGGCATTGTTGGGGTCAAGCTATCTAGTCATGTAGGCATATGAATGCACAATAATGAATCTCTAACCTTCCATGGTGGAAGGAGAATACTCTAAGATATGATTCGGGAATCTTTGGCCAAAGCATACGAATATGACTTAGGAAGTATGTTCCAAATCATATTCAATTGAATCATATAGAGAAGTATCACATTGGATAGTAGACATGATACAACATTTGGCACCGTCTGTGGGAATCGATACGAAAAGTGATGTTGGTTCTCTCTCAATTTTCACCTTCGTCGTGAATCTGCAAAAACCCAGCAAGCTAAAAGCAGAAAATATGAGAACCAAAACTCTGAAGGTCTCCTCCGCCCTACTTTGCTTCTTCTTTCTCAGCTGCCACCACCTACTCCACCATGCACAAGCTCAAGTTCCGAGCACAGAAGGATACACCTGCTCAGCCACAGCCAACTAAACAGTCATTTTCGTCGGTTGTCAGTCCCACTCAGATGAATGATTCTACGCACTACTAAGAGTTTTTGCCTCGTGGAGTAAAGAATCTAGTAGGCTAATGTTACGTGGTGAAGTGCAATCTTGCTCATCACGACAATAAAGCTCATTTTTCCTCCTCGTCTTCCCCCTGCTTAAATGTCGTTTGAAACTGCAGAGTTAATCGCAGTAGATGATTTGGAGTCGAGCGTCTTTGAATTTCCAAGGATTTGAGTTTCACATTATGAGTCGCTCTGAGTCGTCGTCCCGGTCATGAGGTTTTTCAAAAAAAAAAAATGAAGACCTCGCTCAGCATGTTACAGAGATTTGAACTACACAAAAACGATGCCAAAGATAAGAAAGACATTTAACCATTGTCTCAGGTTAATGAGCTCGCTTAGGCGGCTCAGGACATGCAAGATATGAGAAATTGCTATGATAGCTTACTCTCTGCAGCTGCTGCTACAGCAAACAACGCATGTGTGAGACGGAGGACAAGGAAACACCGTCATCTATCTCATCGTCTTCGGCTTCCTCTGTCTCTGACGCTTTGGGTTCATCAGCGTCGGTGTGACTGGAGCTTCTTCTCCTACTCCGGCTCCAAAGATTACTCGTCCCCTTCAGCAACAAGATCTACTTCGGCGACCTGGAAAAACGTCTTGGAATCACAGCAGGCCTACATTGTCAGCTCATAGCGGCCATGTTCTCGAGCTCGCCATGGCGGAGAAACTTGAGAAGTTGAACGAGGTCGCTGCCATCGTTGGAAACACTTCATCGCACCTAGCTACATAACTGTTTTGTGCAAAGACCGTGTTGGGATCATTGGTGGACTGCCATGGAGAAGATGTTGTGTTTGCCAAGGCTTTCATGAGCATCACTGCTCAGGATTTTCTTAAACTTTCCAGCAAGCCAAATAGCAAGCCAAATGCTAGAGAGCGGCTACGACTCGAGGTTGTTCGAGTTGAACAATAACGTGAAAGAATCCATACTGACGTCCAGAACTGGCTGAACAACGTGGATGAGATCACCGAGAAGGCGAATGAATTATGGAAGCCTGATATGCAAGCAAAGATGAGTTGCCTCCGTGGGGTTTGTCCAAACCCAGTGCTCCGTTACAAGCTAGGCAGTAGATCAACAAAGTTGCAACAGGCGGTTGTTGAACTCTACACAAAAAGAATCTGAAAAAGATGAGACCTTTCTCCTTTTTCTTTATTATTTTGCTTTATCATTATTACTTCCTTAAGCCACCAGAGAATGATGAAACAACCCACTACTCGATCAGTCTTAGAGATGCAAACCATCAGACAGCTCAACCATTCCCACAAAAGAAAAAGAAAAATGATGTCTGGAGAAAAGCAGAAAGTAAAAGCAGAAAGAAAAAGCAGAAAGCAAAAGAAGATAAAAAGAAGCAGACATAATTACGGTGGTGATGGCATTATGGGCATGATCCATTGAGTAGATGGTCGGATTTATTTTTGAATAATGTAATTTATTTTTCTTATCTTTCAGAGACATCCATGTAAACCGCATCAGAGGGTTCAAAAAAAAAATGGCAAGCCCAAAATAATGGGCTGCAATGTCATGTGGAGGGCAAAGGCCCGTATGCCCAAAAGAGCCAGACCCTCTATTATCACCAACCAAGTGATCAAAAGTACGCCCAGTACTCCAAAATTATTCGACAACCTCCCGCTATTTCCACCAACCAGGTGATCAAAAGTACGCCTAGTATTCCAAAATTATTCGGCAGCCTGCCGCTATTATCTCCAACCAGGTGATCAAAAGTACGTCCAGTACTCCAAAATCAATCATACATAAACATTCACGAGCATCACTCATGTCAATCATACATAAACATTCATGACCATCATTCATGTTAACATTCATGAGCATCACTCATGTCAACATCCATGAGCATCACTCATGTCAATCAACATAAACATTCATGAGCATCACTCATGTCAATCTAGCTTCGAAAGCTTCATTTATAGAGCTCTAGGTTCAAAAGATTCATTTACAAAAGCTCTAGCTTTAAAAGCTTCATTTACAAAAGCTCTAGCTTCAAAAGCTTCATTTACAGAGCTCTAGCTTCAAAAGCTTCATTTACAAAAGCTCCAGCTTTAAAAGCTTTATTTACAAAAGCTCCAGCTTCAAAAGCTTCATTTACAAAGCTCCAGCTTCAAAAGCTTCACTTGCAAAGCTTCACCTACAAAGCTTCAGTGCAGGGTATACAAATACCGCCTCCGAACAACCGCCATTTCGGCCCATACATGGATTGAATTTGAACTCTCCAGCCAACAGCCTCTATTGACCGAAGACGTAGGGGACTACACTATGTACCATATATTGGGCCTCAACTGGGCCTCATGAAAAATACTTGGGGGACTTAGCCCATTATTTATGTACTGAGGAGTAAGCCCTTATTCTATAAAAGGGACTCCCTCACTTTCATTAGAGAGCACCCACTATTCATGTATTAAGGAGCGAGCCCTTATTCTATAAAAGGGACTCCCTCACCATCATTAGAGAGCATCGCCGCCTGCTGAGCAACCGCCTCGCCGCAAACATCACTCTTAACCCATCACTTATGTATTGAGGAGCGAGCCCTTATCCTATAAAAGGGACTCCCTCACCTTCAACGCCACAAGCCGAGCCAACCAAGGCAACATAAGCCACAAGCAGAGCAGCCTCGCAACATGTGCTACTTCTAACTGAGCATCATTTCACTTTGAGCACCACCTCATATCAAGTATCAGTTCAAGATGACATCTAGTTACATCGGCCCACACATGGACTGAATTTCAAGTCTCCAGCCAAAAGACTCTCTTGACTGAAGACTTGGAGGACTACTGTTTGTACCATACTTAGGGCCTCCATATTTAGATCTCGTATAAATACTCGGGGGACTTAAATGTAATTATGTAATAAAGGAAGGGGCAAATATGTAATAAGTGAGGAGCCCTTATTCTATAAAAGGACTCCTCACTCTCCTCATTAGGAGAGGCCAATTCTTAGGCCATACCCTCACCCTCACAATTGGGGAAAGCCTCACTCTCATTACAGAGGCTCTCTCTCACCCTCACAGTCAAGCTCTTACAGAGAAATACAATATTAGTGTGGACGTAGCCCAAACCTTGGGGTGAACCACGATACATCTTGTGTTATTTACTTTCTCGTAGATTCACGGTCGGATTTACGTTGTTCCAAGACCCCTCCGGTTTTGTGCATCAACACATTACATATGCTAGCTCATCACATATTCATCACATATGCTAGTTCGTTTCTTATTCATTACATATGTTAGCTCATCACATATTCATCACATATTCATCATGTATGCTAGCTCATAACATATTCATTGCATATGCTAGCTCATCACTTATTCATCACATATGCTAGTTCGTCTCTTATTCATTACATATGCTAGCTCATCACATACTCATCACATATCTCATCAATCGTGGCTAGCATATAAGCCGGAGTTACCTCTAGTGACCTGTACAACTGTACTCGTATTTCATTAATCACTGCTAGCACATAAACCAGAGTCACCTCTAACGACCTATACGGCACTACGCCTGCACACGAGTCGGAACCACAGTAGTGGTCTGTACGACAGAACTGGGTGTAAATGAATACGCTCAAGTGCTACGATCACGTGAAGAGTCACTTACGAGTTGAAACCACCTATAGTGGTCTGTACGATAGGCCTGTGCACCTACCTTAAATTCAAGGTTAGCATATGGTGCGGGAGGTGAACATTATGTGAAAGACTATGCCCTGGCCACGGGGGAGGGGAGCACTAACACCGAGGTGCAGGTTTATGAACTTTGAATGCATCTAATACAACATGTACGACTCATAAGCGACCTGTACAACAATGCCAGGGTTGCCTACTATTGCAACATGTACGACAGTGTCAGAGTTGTTTTAAACATAAATGTAGTCATATCATAACCCCATCAATTCAACTAATACCGTATAATTACTTGAACTTACCTGAACTTACCTGTGTGTCCTGCGTTCACCTTTGCACTTCAGAGCGTTCACAATAATTATGTGCAAGGAATATACGTACAAATATGCCATGATGAAATCTAAAATAAAAACATTTCATAGTATTTCCAATTATATAATACGGTGTACTAACTATTAATCACCAAAACATAAAGTTAAAACGCACATTTTTCACCAATATCTCTCATATTGCTCAATTCCTTAAACAAGGCTATTGTCTCGATTATATAATCTCATTTCTTATATGGCTGCATCTAATGTCTCATTAGACTACCTACGTACTGTAAATAGGGATCAAGCCATTCGTAGTTCACATTAATCATTTATAGTAATACACATATGGATATATCACGATGAAATCTACGCTCAACCATCTCATAGTATTTTATAACATATAAATATATATATGTCATGGCATAAATTTCTTAGTTTTATTTAAAAGCATCTATAGAATTATCAATCATGAAAAATATGATAAGCAAGGAAAGATCCACTCACTTGGAGTCCGCGCTACAACTTCCTAGCACAAACATCGAGGCGTCACAAATGATCGGCGCTTGCGGCCAATTATCAAATCATATCTCAGAATTCTCGTTGATACAATACATAACTTACATCGCACATGAGTCTAGGTAATTCGGTCCAGAAGATCTACAAATCAGATCTCTGATCTGTAACTTCCAAGGATCCACATTACGCTTCTAGAATAACATACTAAAGTTTCGAGACGATCCAACGGTCGGATCTCTGCCAATCGCCAAAACCAAGTGGCGGTTAACATTTTATTTTACGAACTTACAAATCCAATTCGGGAAGATCCGTATTTCGGATTCCCTATCTGTAAGTTCTTATGGTTCTCAAATATTACGTACTATAACATAATAAAGTTTGGTGACGATCCAACGGTCGGATCGTCGATTCATATAATGACCTATTAATGTAACATAGAGAATTTAGATTCCAACAATCAACCTACGTCATACAACTATCAAAACTGAACTTAAGGCATCTAATTAGCCTAAGAATAACATCGACGGCCCCCTGGCCACGCACCGCTGCCTCGGCTCGCAGGAAAATTCAACTATTTCTAAAAATTCTCAAAAATTACAGAAATGAAGATCTCAAAGAGTAGAGCAAACTTTATACCTGCAGCCAAGGCCAATTTGGTTGGGAAAAGCTCCAATTTTGCTAAAATCCGTCGAAACCCTAAGTATTGGTGTGCTTCGATTCTTCCTCCTCGATGATCCGCCGCTCCTACAACTGATTGGGCTTTGTTCCATACCTCAAGGGAAGTCTAATGGTGGTAGTAATTGATCCAATTAGTTTCAGATTTGGGGGAACTCGAACAAGGAGGGCTGCAACACCCATGGTACAATCTTCCCGAAATCTTAACCAATTTATGTCTATTTTGGCTAGAGTGGAATGATGGGATGTTGGGGTGATGTTTAGTGATGATGGGAGGTTGTAAATTGCCGGAGATTTGGAGAAAAACCATCGGAAAACACACGGGTGTTCGAGTTACGCAGGTCAAAAACGGGTCAAGGGGAAGGAGATCATGGTTAGGTGCCTCTCATCTTCCTCCTTTCCCTCCTTGATTCTTCCCTGATTCGTCCTCCCATCTTCCTCCTTTCTGATAGGTAGCAGCCATCTCCTCTTCTCTCCTCAGATTGGGCAGTTCTGCCCAATCTCCTCCTCTCCCCCTTTTTCCACTAGTCACACACAAACATATATCATAAAATCATTTAATAATAATAATAAAATATAGTGTAGGATAATTAACATAATGATTTATTCCAAATACTTTCGGGTTCATAATTCCACGAAACTTTAATTGAAACTCCAAAATCACTTCTACCTATGCCTACGCATCCATAAGATTGAGCTCTATCCAAATATGTCAATAAGCATGACAAAAGATACGAGAGTTACACATGTCCTCAAAAAATCACGCTTTGCCCATAGGGCATTTCCGTCCATTCACGTATAAAAATTATAAAAACCATAATTTTTAGGGACGGGCTGTTACAGTCATCACTTGAAGATTAACACACTTAGTCACACGTGGTGTTGTCTCTTTCAACTCAACTCTCAAGGTTTTTTTTTCTCTTTAGAAAAAGGGGGACAACTGGTGGTAAGTCCATTTCGAAAGTCGGGAAGACTCACAGAGGCATTTCATTTTGGTGAAGTCTACAATTTGCAAAAACTGGATTGTGGAACAAAAAATAATCCAAAGAATCATAGAGGTGACACGTGGACTTTTGGATAAAAAAGATGAGATTATTTTCGAGGCACATTGGGATTCTCACGCACATACAACGGACAATAACGGCTCTATTAAGGAAGAGTCAAAGGTGATCAATATTGTATTTATTTAAATCCCTCTTATCACTCCCAATCACTCCCTTATTGATTTTACTCAAAATGTAACTCCCAAAACTTCCTATTTAAATTATGAATAATTGCTATGTTAATTGCAATATATTATTTCACATAATATCTTGTAATTATTCACCAATTACCACCATATATGACCGGCCACCCTCCTATAAGTACCCCTCCCATCCCACTAAAATGCAAAGTCATTTTCTATCCACCAACTCCTAAATACATTCTTTTCAGAATTTTAACTTTGGTATCAGAGATTTTTAGGCCAAAGCCCCCTCCCCCCAACAACAAAAGAATCGTCATGGCGCGTGAGACTTTTGGCCTTAATCTTAGGTGTTATTATTTTGCAAGTGTATTTTCATCAAAGGAGAAGATGGCGGAAATATGCATCCACAAATTGATGCTTTCATTGAGAGCTTGATTTACACACTCGAAGAAGACTCTCGCATTCAAAGCTTCTCATTTCTCGTTCGTTCATAAATTTTTCATACATTCTTATTCCTAAAATTTTTTAATTCTTTTAATAAATGTAAGGCAAACATACAATGATGGGAAATTCGGAAACCACGATGAATGGAACTTTCTACGTTCAAATATCCGGATCAAATGATGGAGATCATGATTTTGTCCCACCACGATGATCCAAGAGAAGTAACTTTGCCACCACGGAGCACCACCAGCATGGTAGCCACGGCAACTGTTGTGGCAGTGGGGAGTAGGACAGCTCTATGGCAACGAGGCCACGATAAGCAGCGAGCACCAAGGCCACGGTGAGCAGAGAGTAGCAAGGCAGCCACAAGCCCAGGCCCATGACACTATATAGCAGCAAGCCCAAGCACCAAGGCAGCCCAAACAATTGCCTCAGCAATGCAGGCCCAAGCCTTGCACCTAATAACTCAGTACACGGCCCAAGTAGCTGTGGCAAATGGAGCCCGTCACTCGCGGGCCCTAGGCCAGCACGAGCCCAAAGCGCTTCAAAGCCGAGCCCAGGCCCAGCACCCACGTGCACACTCAGGATAGCCTACGCATGTGGCCTAGTCCACTACCATGGCCCACCTAGCAACCCAAACTGATCCAAGACCGGTTCAAGCGTCTCGACTTCAGATTTGTGGATCGACGATTGAACCAGAGGTATTTTCACCTTATTTTTTCCCAGATTTGATCCATCCCAGTTTTAATCTCATACCTGAAGTCCATTTCAGTTCCACCACTCAAGAAAACGCAGACCGTCCAAGCTCTTCCACCCCAAATGGTGAACAATACTTGTCCTAACAAGTCATAGAGTTGACAAGCGCCCTCGCTCAGTAGACGACCTTGGTGAATCAGCTTTTGCAGCACACCAAAAAGCAATGTGCCCCATACGAGGTGTCCAAAAGCAGGACAAGGGTAGACGATGAACCTCTCCAGCAGGGTCCTAGCAAGCAGCCCCTTAACCAGCCATGAACCGAGCGTTTTGGCAGTGTATACTCCCGTTTAGGCTCCCAAGATAATGTATACTCTTGTCTTAGTGAGTGGAGGAGCATGCACTCCAGATTAGGCCCAAGGACGAGCATACATTCATGATAGGGGCCACATTCAGATAACTAACTTGGATAACCTTCCAGGCAAAGTATTCATTTGCAACTAGCCCTGCAAGGAGCATCTTATATCTCAAATCAGAGTAAGTAGCATGACGGACGGAGAGAAGTAGTTACTCAATATGGCTCAAGTTTAACCGGCAGTTTGTGAGTAACCTGTTTGCCTACTAAGAATGTACCACATGCACTGCAGCCACAACATAGACAAGTCGAGCATAGGGAAGAGTAGCCTAGACCAGCAGGTCACGATCGCGGGCAGTTGGAAGCTCCACTACCCCAACAAAGGCAAGTTCAAGAAAAAGTAGAAAGGCTCATAAATGAACAATTGCGTGACTTCTAGCCCAACGAAGTTACGGATAAGGCATGACCAACATAAGCAGGTTACCTTTCATGGAGGAGTTCGAGTAGGCAAAGTCTCAACTCAAGTTCAACATGCCACATTTCACATGATAGAGACCCAGAAAGGGACCTAAAGCACTACCACAGCGCAATGATCCTTTATCGGAACAACGATGCCCTCATGTGCAAGATATTCACTACTACTTTGCAAGGCAAGGTGCAAGATTGGTTCCACACCCTGCCGCCATAGTCCATCCAGAGTTTCGATGATCTTTCTTTTATTTCAACAAAGAATATTCATCATATCGCTCGATCAAGAAGAAGTTTGACCACTTGTTCAACATCAAGAACCCAAAGGAGTCACTTCACAATTATGTGAAGAAGTTCAAAAAAGATAAGGGGAAGATAGTTGGATGCAACAACTCGATAGCTAGGGCAACTTTCCAAAAAGGACTCCTAGCAAACCACCCGCTATTTGGAGAATTAATCATGGGAGAAGATTTGACTCTAGCATACTCATTTGCTCTGGCAGAGAAGCATGCACTTTAGGACAAGTCTCTGTGAGTAGACAAGGCACCCAAGCAACCGAAAAAAGAATCAGTAGTAACTCAAAAGAAGGAGGATGTGAAGTAGTACAACAACAAGAGTAGGCCGGAGGCCAATCACAAGGACCAATCCCCAACTAAATGAGGCCCGACACCTTATAACTATACAAAGTTCTCGATCCCAATCCACCAAATCCTCAGCGACATCAAGAGTAACCATGGTTCAGGTTGCCAAAGTAATTAAAGGGAGATACCTCCAAGTTGGATCACACCAACCGATGACTGCTACACTTGGAGGAACTACCTAGAGAAGCTGGTAAAAGAAGGCAAGGTCAACAAATACTTGGACAAGCCAGATGTGCAGCCTAAAAGAAACACAGCCGCCGACCAAGACAATTCCTATTAATGGCATCTTTGCCAAATTCGAGCCACCAAGAATTCCAAGAAGAGGAAGATTCAGCAAGCTCTATTAGTCTCTCAGATCCAGATAGTTAACACCTAACTTGGGCCCATCATTTGCTTCACCGAGCAGGATGCCGAAGGCGTTGACTTCCCATATGACAACACCCTAGTGATATATGTCCAACTAGCCCATGTTATAGTTAACAAAATGATGGTTGACAACTAAAGTGTAGTCAACCTACTTCAGCTCTTAGTAATTCATAAAATGGGCCTGGAAAGCACAATCACATGTTGGGCAGAGGTTCTTACAGGATTCAATGGACACATCTTGACTGCTATTGGCAACATTACACATGATGTGAGAATATCGTTCATTGTCTCAAAGCAGACGTTCACGATAGTAAGCGACTCGTCTCCCTACAATAGGATTATAGGCAACCTTGGTTGATAAAGCTGGATGTGGTAACCTCTGTCAAGTATCAAAAAATCTGGTTCCACATCTCGAGATGAAGAGTTGGAGAAATCAAGTCTAAATAGGCCACATCTCGACAATGCACTGTGCAAGTACTAAAGGAGTTAAAGAAGAAGTCTTTTACCCCCGTAGAGGCTACTAAAGTGCAGAAAGACAACTCTACCTCAACCGAAGATGGGTTAAGAAGACGCCAAGCACATATTTCTTTACCCTTGAGATCCACTGATCGACATAAGCCTTTTTTGGACTTAATGCCAATCAAGATGAATAGGATGCAAGAGCAAGAAAGCATTCAAGGACTTGAAAAAGTACTTAACATCACTTCCCTACTGTCCAAGACGGAAGCAGTTGAGGACTTATTTATATGTTTAGCGGTATCTGAAACAATAATAAGCTCTACCCTCATACGAGAACAGTTGGGGGCCCAACTACCTGTATTCCACAGATTAAAAGCTCTCTTTGATGCGAAAAGTAGGTACCAAAAATTCAAAAGCTAACTTTGGCGACAAATGTTGCAACCCGAAAACACAAGTTATACCTTCAGACGCGCTCAATCATTCTCATGATGCACTACTCCACCCTGAAGGAATTATTTTGTGAAAACATGTTCATTTGAGCAACATCATATAGCATGCAATTAACAATTAAAGGCGGAATCATGCTTGTATGCACTCAAAAACAAAACATTACCATGAAATTCAAAGCCTAGTAGATTGGTGAACCAATAATCAACTCAAAACAAAGTGAGTTGAAATTAATACCTTTGTATATTCCTCTTTGCATAAGCAAAGGCTAATCACCCAAAGAGATAGGGCCTTCATTCCTTGCTTCTTAGATCCATGGATTTGGATGGAAGAATAGGTTCTCCAAGTTCCCAAAATTGAGAACCTCTAAGTCTCTTCACCAAGGTTAGATTGTAGAAGAAATGAGTGACCTTGGAGTAGTAGGATTGCTAGATGTACCCTCCAAGGTGTTGGCCTCTTTAGAGAGAAAATGGAGAGACAATTCTCACCAATTTTCCCCCAAAATTAACCCTTTTAATCCTTTATGAATATTTGGCTATAAAGTCATTTATATAGTCACTTCTTTAAGTGACCTAAACAACCAAAACCCTAATTCATACACTATGGCCGGCCATATTGGGATTTTTGGGCTTTTGGGCTTTAATGAATCTTTATTCATTAAATTGTCATACAACTTAAGTTAATGGGCTTGACGTTCGAAGCCCATTGGGCCTTAAGGTCCAAAACTATCCCGAAGTCTTTAACGAACTTATTCGTTTGATTAATTAACATATTAATTAATCCTTGCCATAAATAAATGATTAAACCATTTAATCATTCTTACTCATTTCCGTTTAATCTCCAATCTCTACCTTTTATGGTGTGCGATCCATTAGGTTCCTTTTAGCGAGGTAGTGGGCGATTAAAACCATTTTACATCGATTGTGAATTGAAACTATTTTCAATTCTCCCTTTAGTGATTACACACGTTTAGGGCTTCCACAAACCATGAGTGACACCTAGCAGCATATCATGGTTACCCAAGCTAATCAGAAGAGGTTAGAGAACCTATTCAGTTCGGGATTACAAATGCAATACGGTCTTTCTCTAATCTAATACTCTTGACCACATTGTTTGGTTTGATAGTTTATTTTCTCATGTCTACTATCCAATGTGTGTCTTGTGCTTATATGATTACCTTGAATGTGATTAGGAACGCATTCCCAAATCTCATTCATACTCTGGCCAGAGATTCAAATCATATCATAGAGTATTCTCCCTCAAACGGTTTGAAGGTTAGAGATCCCTTGTTGCGCATTCACTTGTCTCCATAGCTAAGTGGCTTGACCCCAACGATGCCGTGGACACCCTCCTGATGGAGTGACTTTGACATAATCAAAGATCAAGACTTAACCACAAGACAACTATGATGCCTCAGGTCAAAGGACTACTTTGCATTATCCCAACCATGAGTTCTCATGTGACATGGAATATGAGAACTCTTCGTTGATCGCGTTCAGTGAACTCATTCTCTATTGAGCACCTACCGTACTTGTCTTGATGTCACACATACCAATGACTCGAGACTAATCACTCTCCCTGAGAGAAGACATAGTACGTACTGATCTTAACGGACTGTCAATGCCCAATTGGCAATCCTATGATCAGGAACGTTCAGGATGTGTCTACGAAAGAATGGTCTCATGAATCTAACTTCATTAGATTACATTCTCCCAATCACATATTCCTTGGACTTTATCGTTTAAGCATATAACATTTATATGAGACGGCTCAAACAATAATCTTTGCCCTTTATATGTAAAACTAGATTAGTTTAACATGTGAAATGTCCGTAAAGTATCATCACATGATTGGCTTTAGGGCACATTTCCAACAATCTCCCACTTGCACTAGAGCCAATCAGCTTGGTCATCTTGATGATACCTCTTCTGTAGTCATTTCATAAATGGCTGAATAGTAGGCCTAGACAGTGGATATCTATATGTGTTATCCATAGAAGCAACCTTGAGAATAACGACGTCACCATTATACATGATTCTTAATCATGTGGTTCAGTCTCTCATTTGAGTTCGGATCTTGATGAGACCTTGATTCCCAGGCTTGAGCTATCGCCCCATTAGTGTCATACACTTTCTGGTTGGAACCGAATAGAGAGTTCATAAATGAACTTTCCCATCCAAACAACATTGTTATAAACTTCTATATGTGGCAATATATCTTGCATTCATAATGGAACACACTAAAGTCATTACTTTTAATGTTTCCATCCAAATATCTCTTTAGTCATAATAAAGAGATATCTGTTTATCTCTTCATTCATAATGAAGAAACATCCAATGATGGATTAGATTCATAATCTAATACATTTACGCTTCCATTACGTTACTTTGATTCTTCCTCGTTCTTTGAGGAATTTATCCTTTAGTATTTCTTAAATACTTAAGGACTCACTTGACAGTTGCCATGGTTCTGATCCTGGGCTTGCATTGATATCGTCTTGTACCGTTCTAGGTACAACTCATATCAATGTTTTTCATACAATATGAAATATATAAATCACCTTTCTGCGTATGCATAAAGGATTCAATTTACGCATTATTTCTTTGGAAGTCAAAGGGTACATTCCCTTTGAGAAGGGCAACTTGCTAGTCTTACTAGAATCGTCCTTCTTATTGAAGTTTATCATCATATGAGAAACTTCCTAGCATCCATTGTCTATTATTAGGGATTGATATAATCTAATTATATCATGAAATATATCATTATAGATTTCCATCCCATGTATATAGACTATATCTCCCATATACATTATATCTTCATATAATGTATTAAAGTCATAACTTTAACGAAGAAGTATTCTTTTCATTTCCAAAATTAATATATCATATATATTTAAATTTTTAGGAACATGATTAACTCCCACTAATCTTTTGTAAAATTAGTAAACAAAAGATTCATTTACATCTTTATGAGAAATCAAACGATTTGATCCTTTTCTCATAAAATGCAAATAGCTCCCACTAACTTGCTAAGATCCATGATGGATGGATCTCTACAACTTACATGTCTTGTGATTTATAGTTTTAGACATATATTATCAAGACTATCTTAATAATGGTTTCGGAAACTCATATTATGTCAAAACATTGAATCACCATTTAGTTGTAGCTAGCAATCTTCGAATTAATTGAAACTAAGACTACGTCAAAAATGGTTCCTTTAAAGTCAACCATTCTCTTTGATTGTAGTCACCTTAAGCTACCAATTAGCTATGAAGGTTTCATTATTTCGAGTCAAATGGTACTTTACCATTTTCTTGAGTATATATCGTATATGCACTCAATGTAGTCATAAAGTTCAAAACCATTCAACTGAGACGGTTTATAAATCCTTATCGACTACCTTGGAGCTTGTGGTATAGGAACTAGGTTGTTATATTTGTTGATTACTATCTTGTCTCTCAAAGAACCCATTCTTCGAGTTCTATCTCTCGTTCATTTGCTTTTAGGCAAATCACATTGTAGAATTACAATGAACTACCCAACAAAACAACATTTGTTAGTTGGTTTATAGAAGCGATATCCAAAAGTTATTTTAAGGATATCCTACAAGATTGTTATCTAACAAATATTGCTTATTAGCACACAACCCCAAATCTTAACATGCTTAAGATTTGTCTTTCTTTCCAACTACATCTTATGGAGTCATGAAAATATTGGAAGATCTTCTCATTGACAATCATATTGTTTTAGAAGTATATATCCTATATATGGGTAATAGATAACATCTAACGAACTAAAACTTATTCGAGTTCGTTCTTCTCCTAATGGAGAAATACATTATCTTATGATGCTATTTTCCTTGATATCTTTTAAGGAAACTTATCTAAAGTGTTACCTTTCTTGGATCAAATCTAAGGAGGTAAATACTTTAGATGTCTTACTCATCAACTTACATTTCTTGAATTCTTTGAAACATTTTGCAAAGTATTCGGACTTGTGTTTATTCAAAATAAACTATAGTCCAACCGAGAGTGATCTTCGGTGAATGTTATTCAACATGAGTAATATTATGTTTGTGGACAAGTGCCACTAACATTTAAGTGAATTAACCTCAACAACTTTGTGATTCTTTCTTCTTTCCAAAAGAATAAAGATTCGAACATTTCGCCTCCATACAATTTTAACAAGAAGGTATTGGATCCGGATCTAACGATCCAAAGCGTCCATTTATGACCAACTCGTAATTTATGTTTTAGAGGTATCACAACTTTAGTTGGGATTAGTCACTACCTTGCAACCTTTTGGGTTTTAAGCATCATTATTTTCTAGACAGTTAACACTACCATATTATCTCTACTATAGAGACAATTAATTAGATTACCATAATCCAATCATTGATTAATAAAGAACATTGTTTTGTCAAACAAAACATTTATCCATTTCACATAGTGACGGAATTTAGTTCCTTAAAATTGGAATATAAAGACAATCTATGTTTTTCCAATTTCTTTGGTAGTTCATATGAGGAAGTAAGTACCATCTACTTTCGCAGAGATCTACATTTGATTCACGTTTCGAATGTGAAGTACTTTCTCTTCTCTCATTAATCTTCTACTTCTTATTAGCCACACTTTTACAACGATTGTAAAACATAGTTACTAATACAGAATCAAGCATTCAAGTAGAAGAACCAACTGTTTTGAACTATTCAAGAACATTTTACAACACTTTCGAAAGGTGTGTTCTTGACACTTGCAAGACATTTCTTGCAAATACCCCTTCCAATATCCATCCTTTCATAAAGAAAGTTTGTTCCCTTGGAGTTATTTATCTTCTTTATCTGACTTCTCCTTTTGACTACAATAGTCATGGTCCCTAAACTCCCACTATCTCTCTTGAAACCTTTTTCAATTGTGTTATACACATCAAACATTTTGGAGAGAGTGCGGTTATTGTTCACTACACAGTTTACAATAAACTTAGTGAACGATTAGTATAGGGAAACAAAGGTGAAGTCCTTGCCTAGTTTCTGTCTCGTTAAGTGGTTTATCACTTCAACACTCAATGATTCAAAATCATCATAAGTCCATGTTAATGGACTATTTTTGTCAACCAACCATTATGTTCTAAACATAATTACAAACCTTCAAGAGTTGTACAAGGCAACTCTCATTTCTTCATACAACAATTGTAAATGAAGAATCATGGCACATTAACGTGTCCATGCCTTTGTGCTTTCTTCTCAAGTTCCTTGTTCATTTAACAAAGAAACAAGCACTAAGTGTTTGCATTGACTAAGGGTTGTTCAAAGCAACTCCTATTTCTTCATACAACAATTTGTAATTGAAGAATTATGACATTAAAAGTGTTGTCCTCTTTATGATAGACCTTTTCTAACATATTCTTCTAATGATACATTATCAATAGGAAGATTGTGAGGATGAGACTACTTTGGTACTTTTACAAGCCATTAAAGACAATCTATGGTTTTGTAGTACCAAGTCCGTAAACTAAACGTTCGGCTTTTATTTGTCAAGTGTTGGATAGCGTTTGCAAATATATTGGTAATCAAATACATAACGAATATAAATTGATTGATTTTAAGCCATTTGATTCGGGTCTTTAAATCAAAATAGCACCACCCACTATTTTTGGCAAATTCCATATCCCTCATTGGAATTCGAGAGTTTTGGATGAAACTCCTAGTAGGTTATGGGAGGCTCACTATTACCAAGCCCACCTCACGATGATACGATGTATGGCTAGCAACAATAATAATGAGAGAGTACGCTTACTCATTTGCAACTAATGCAAGTACCCATCTTATTTGGCCTCTAGAGAATGTCACCTCACAATGATATGATGTTGGCTCCATTTCACTTAGTTAAGTCATTCCCACCATGCTTAGTTCGTGAAGGGGTTCAAGAATAGCCTCACGATGATACGATGTCGGCCATCCTCGTTGCCTACACCAACCTCATCATATGTATATGGATTCCTCCTGAGTATAAGCATGCACTTTGTACTCCCCCATGATAGGGTGAAGCCGGTGTACAAGTCATAAACGATTGGATCCCACCACGGTGGAAGGCCACGAAGAGATATTCTAAACATCTCTCGCTTATCAACTTAATATTGGTTTAGTTGAGGGTTTTAGGTCTCATCACATATAAATATTCATTTTAATCTCTATTAAAACAATTTTGGTCCTCTTACAACTATTGGTCCATCTCATTGTTTTAGTTGTACATAATACTCCCACTATGCTTTTAAAACGATTTTTAAAGCAAGAGTATATGATACTACTAACATAAACTTTGCATTCATTTGATGGACTATATATAGTTGCCTTAGGGCCTAAGGATGATTATGAACCTTTGTTTAGATTCAACACGAGCCTTGTGTTGAATCTCGGTCTAGGGATGGTGATTAATTTTAGTTACGCGTTTAATCACATTAAGGCGTGTTGTCTTAGGGGCGTTGGACCCAACTACTTCATTTTCATGCATATCATATAAAGCAAGAAAGAAGTACTTCAAAGTAAAGGTGAGCTTATGCTCATTACAACATTTGCATATAACAAATTACTTTAAAGTAAAGAAGAGCTTAAGCCCTTTTACAACATTTGATCAAATCAAATTACAACCAAAATCTAATCTACACATTCCCATGGTTCAAACAAATTTGAAACGGCCTTTCACATAGCTCAATTATATTAGGCTTAGGTTCATAATCACCCTTTAATTAATTAACACTTTAACTAATTAAATGAATGCAACATTTTTGACACACCCCGTCCCGAAGGAGGGCGTGCTGGCCGTCACGTGAGAGTGACGTAACCATTTACACAGTTCGGAAGCTTTAAAAAAAAATTCCAATTACTAAGATAGCACACCCGAGGGTGAGTCCTACTTTTGTGAATTCTGTCAGAACACCGTTGGATTCCTCGTGGCCACCAAAGCTCTGCTAACTTGAACCTGGAGGGGCGCAAAACAAAATTGAGTGGGTCAGTAAAACAAAGTTTTTCGAAGACTTTTCATTTAAAACATTTATAACCCCTCACCGTAAAACCTGTATACTTTCCCAGAAAATAGCATATATATAAACATATATATATAAGCAAAAATCTCAAATCTCAAACCTTTAACACTTTTCAGAAATATATATATATATATAACCATATGAAATCTCAAAGCTTGAATCCCAAATCTTTAACATTTTTCGAGAAAAACATGCCATGCCATAAATCAAAATATAAATCAGGTGAAATAAGGAATCAATCGGAGACCCTGCAGTTGGTCCTATACGATTAATTCAATAGCTCAATATCTCACTAAGCCGGAGTCACCACAGTGACCTATACGGCCCTACTCTGCACATCACTCGGAACTACGTAAGGTAGTCTATACGATGAAAGGTGTAAAATACGCTCTAGTGCTTCTCTCATCATATCATCAGCGCGCATATCTAAGGTCACCCACCAGTCGGAACCCCTCTAATGGTCTGTACGACTGGCATGTCGGAACCCTCACATGGTCTGTACGACATCCACCTACTTGGATCCAAGGCGAGCGTGCGGTGTGGTGAATAATATAAGCACTAACACCTAGGGTGCAGATTATGAGCTCAAACATCTCAACAACAACAATTCAATGAATAAACGAACTCACCTGACTTACCTGTGCCTCCACAGCACCATGCAACATGTATGCATCATATATCAATCATATAACTCATATGAAATTCACATTTTCCAAATAATTCTATGCATGGCATTTTCAAAACATAATTTCGCATAAAAGCATTTTTTCTGGGAAAAACAATAGTATATAGGTAATACGAAAACAAAACTGCCCACTCACCTGGAGTTCGCCCACAACTCCCTAGCACCGTACATCAAGGCGTCATGACGATTAGCGCCTAGAACAACAATCAAATCCAACCTCAGAAATTCTGCCGATAGAATACATAACTTATATAAGACACGTCACTACGTAGTTCGATCCGGATGATCTGCAATTCAGATTTCAAATCCGTAACTTCCAGAGGTCCACAATATACCTCTAGGACAACATCCTAAAATTTCATTACCATCCAACGGTCGGATCTTCGTCAATTTCCAAAACTAAGTGACGGTTAACATTCTATTTTATGAACTTACAACTTCAATTCCAGAAGATCCGTAAATCGGATTCCCAATCCGTAAGTTCCTATAATCCTCAAATATTACGTATTACAACGTATCAAAGTTTGGTGACGATCCAACGGTCGGATCGTCAATTCACATTTTCACCTAACCACGAATCGTAACCAACCTAGGTTCAATTATTCAATTTACGTCCATCAATTATCAAAACAGAACCTAGAACCTTAATCACAAGCTAATAATGACATTGGCGGGCCATTGGCCACGCGCCGCCGCGCGGGCCGCCGCGGGTGGCGGTTGGCCGCCCCCGGCTCGCCGGAAAATTCAACTATTTCCAAAAATTACCAAAATTTGCAGATTTGAAGATCTCAATGAGTAGAACAACTTTCATACCTGAGACCAAGGCCAATTTGGCCTGGAAGTGCTTCAATTTCACCAAAACCGTGAAGAACCCTAGAATTTGGGTGTTTCCAATTCGACCTTCAAACGTGTTCCAACGCCTCAATTACCTCTTGGGCTTTGTTCTAGGTCCTAAAGGAATGCTAAAGGTGTTAGTAATTGGAAGAAAACATTTCAAAATTTGGAGAATTTAAACAAAAGGGTCGCGGCACCCGTAGGGGTGTTCTTCGCGAAATCACAACGAAATTCAATGATTCTTGGGGTGAAACGTAAAGAGGGAAGGCCTAGATGATGATTAGGAGTGGTACCTTGACTCAATTCGTCGGAAATTTGGACGAAATCCATCGAATTTGGGCGTGGGCACCGCCGGGTCGAAACGACCCACGGGTTCTCCCCAACCCATTTCCTCTTTTCCTCCGCTTCTCACCCTCTCTCCCTTCCTCCTTTCCCTGTTCCGATTGGTCAGTTTCTTCCCCTCTCTGCCTCTGATTCGCTCTCTCTCCTTCTTCTCCGATTGGGCAGTTTTTGCCCAATCTCTTTTCCTCTTTTCTGTTTTCTGGTTCTTCCCACGCACACACCCACACAAAACTTTCATTTTTCTCATCCCAGCCATCCATTTCAAAATCCTTTAATCTGGGCCATCCAAATTTTAATAAAAGAATTTCTATATTTTACTACAATTATAATTCCTTAAAATTCCAAATTTCAAACGTTAATAACTTCTTCGATATAACTCCAAATCACGAACCGTCTGCGCCCACACGTCCGTAACGACGAGTACTACGAGGATATGTCAAGAAAACAAATCTTAGATGGCACGACACAACGATTAACCTCGAATGATGTGCGTGCCTCGAAGGGCATTTTTGTAAAATCCTTTATTAAAACTTTAAAAATTCTTAAAATTAGGGACGGGCTGTCACAATCTACCCACCTTACAGAAATTTCGTCCTCGAAATTTACAGAATCTTTACAATCCATCAATATCCATGAAACAGCCCGAAACACATCTCTCTCATTCGATTCTTTGATTTCTAAGTAGCTTCTTCCACTGAAAGATTCCTCCATAAACTTTCACCAAACTCATAGTCTTATTTCTCAGTACATCATCTTTCTAATACAAGATAGGCATTGGCTCCTCATCATACGTCAAATCCATATTGACTTCCAAAGGTTGAGAAGGTATCACTCGTGAAGGATATGAGGTTTAATGTCAAAGTATCGAAACATAAAACATATCATGCCCTTTCATCGGCTCTGGAGGCAACTCAGCCCGTACGTAACTTCACTGACTCGTTCAATGATCACAGATGGTCTGACGTATCTAGGACTTACTTGTTTTTCTTTTTTAAAACGAATCATACTTTTCCAAGGTGATAATTTCAAAATCATTCGATCACCTACATATACATCCGGTCAGTGGCATGTTTGTCTGCTAAGCTCTTCAGCCGATCCTGGCCCACTTCCAGGTTAGACTTAATTACTTGAATATTCCGAATAGTCTCATCCACTAACTCAGGGCCTTGAATACTATCCGTCCCCAATTCTAACAATTTCGAAACACAAGACATAGCTTTACACGGCCTTATGGCGTTACTCTAGGGAACAAACTGAAGGGACCAACATACCCAAGAAGTTTAACAGATCCCAAATCTCTTTTTCCATAAAACAAACAAATAAATGTTGCGCTTGTTTGGAAAGGTTGGTGTTCTCATACTGAAGTAACATACGTTGACGTCACCAGCCGATCAATTATTATTCAAATTCCAACCTAACTATTTTGTATACGAGGAAGCTTGTCCACGAAATCCATAGTAATATTCTCCCATTTCCACCGTGGAATGGGAAATGACTACATTATTCCAAAAGACTTATTTCTTTCTGCTTTAACCTGATGACTGATGATACGCCTACTAACATACTTCGCCATTCCTCTTTTCATACCCGTCAATAGTACATGAACGAATGGTATGATAAATCTTAGTACTTTTGGGATGCATTGTAGAAGTGGAATAATGTACATCGTCAAAATTGCTTTCTTTAATTCCACACCATTAGGCATAAACACTTTGTTCTTTTGCATAGGCTTGCCATCTGATTCTCTAACTCTAAGGTCCTTCTTTTTCCCGTTATTCCTTGCTTTAAATAAATTCTTGAATTTCTTCGTCAAACGCTCGAGTATCGAGTACGATCTACCAAATGGGTCCAACTTAGAAATTAGCAAGTAAGGCTTCTTCTCGATTTTTGATACTCAACTTTACTCCAGTAGATTTCAAATCCACAAGAAGATGAACATAGCAAGCGTACCAAGCATTAATTCTCACTGGGGTCTTCCTACTAAATGCATCAGCCACAACATTAGCTTGACCACCCTCGTCACACAATCATAATCACTAAGCAACTCATTCCACCTTTGTTGCCTAAGATTAAGATACCTCTGAATAAACAGATATTGGGTACTCTTTTGATTTGTAACAATCATGCACTTTTCTTCCCATAAAGACAATGTCTCCAAATTCTCAAAGCAAAGATGATAGCTGCTAATTCCAAATTATAATTAGGGTAATTCATCTTATGAGATCCCAATGGCCATGAAGCATAGGCAATCATCCTACCATGTTGCATCAACACGCATCCAAGTACATTCAAAGAAGTATTATTATAGACCACATAATTACCACTATCGTCTGGGAGTGCGAAAACAGATGCATGAGTGAGGGAATACTTTACTTGCTGAAGCTCTACTCACAATTATTTTTTTTTTTTTTTATCCCACTCAAACTTAACCTCTTTTCTCATCAATCTCGCCAAGGGCGAAGCAATAATTAAAATCTTGGACGAACTATCGATAATATCCTGCTAATCCGAGAAAACTCTGAACCTCAGTCACAGTTCGCAATTGTTCCAAATTCTCAATCGTTGCTACTCTTTTAAGAATCCATTTGAATACCTTAAGTAGATATAATTAATTTATCCAACATTAGCATTTGCTAAACTTAGCATACATCAACGTTCCCTCAATCTTTGCAACACCAACTTTAAATATCTAGCATGCACTGCTCTAATCTTATCAATCTCGTCAATGGCAAACAATAACAACCCGGTCCAGATATCACTGGAATACTTCCTTCAGCAAACTCATAAAAGTAGCAGGTGCATTCGTCACTCCGTATGGCCTCCCAACTTGAAATGACCATAACGAGTCCTGGATTCAGTCTTATGAACATCCCCACTGTTAATCTTCAACTAATATCATTCAGACCTCAAGTCAATCTCAGAAAGTACCCAGGCGCCTCAGAGCTGATCAAATAATCATCAATACACAACAATGGATAACAGCTCTCAATCGTTACCCGATTCAATTACATAATATCAATGCCTAGCCTTAATGTCCATTTTCTTCCTCACAAATAACCCGGAGCTTTTCCAATGTGATATAATAAGTTGAATGGAACTTTTAACTCAACCTGAACCAATCTCTAACATAGGATTTGTACCTAAAAACAATTCAATAATAAAACCCACATCTCTGCCTGGCGGCAATCTAGGTAAGGCATTTGGGAATACACCAAGAAAATGTCTAACCATCTTTACATCTTCCATACTATTAGGATCAACATCATTTAGCACCATCTGAACTCAATATCTTGGCAGCCTTTTGATAACAATCTTCTTTGCTCTCTCAACAGGAATAATGGCATAACTCACTCCACTTTACTTACCCCCAAAAGTAACATCTGGTCATCCAGGTCAACAAAAATTAACTGATTCCCCATAGCAATCTAGCTTGACACAATTATACATTTCCTCTACCAGAGTCATCTTGTCTCAGAAATCTGGGATCACTAGTAAATCTATCACTTCGCCTCTGACCAGTGGCAGTAAAACTTAAGCTGGGAAAATTAGCTCTAATTTCACTTCCTTTGAAGCTCTGAGTCCTCCGAGGTCTTTGATATGACGAATCTTTAACTTTATCGTCTTATTCTGATTCTCATTCCTTTCTTATTCCTCTTTACTCTCGTTGATCATATTCTCAAAGTCTTCAAAGCCCAACAGCATCCCGTAAACTCTTGGTAAAAAGTACAATGGATAGTGATCGCCAAAGAACGCAACTTCTTCTTATCATCCAGCCAAAAACGACATAACACCTCGACCGAATTAACAACATCATCAGAATGGAAATAAGGCAAGTCTGTAAGCTTTCTATAATATTCATCCGTCGTCATTTTCCTCGTCTCACATTTGCAATTTCTTGTTTACTACCATCACAATATGCCGGGGGAATAAACTTTTCTTAAACAATTCTTTAAACAACTTCCAAACAGTTGTCCTTCCGATATTGTCGGATAACATTCCTATCTCCATCAAAATGCAGATTCATCACTCAAAAACTAGGTAATCATCTCGACCTACCTATCGGGAGGCAAATTCCCTTAACCTTGCATAATCTGAAACGCCTTTTCCCAATTGATTAAGCCATCAATCTGCTCCCTTAGGTCCTTCATATCCCTAAGGGATTCAAATTTAACTTATAACCAGTCTCAAAAGGTCCCTTTAGATAATAGACTGAATCACAATGGCAATAGTTTCCCCCCAAACTACTATATCAGGGAAATTAGGCTCATCCGAACTACGTGGCTCGCTACGAGGCGGTATAGTTCTGACAGAAGACACTAGGAAATTATCAAGATGTCCAGAATTGCAACCTAGGCTCTGATACCAACTGACACACCCCGTCCCGAAGGAGGGCGTGCTGGCCGTCACGTGAGAGTGACGTAACCATTTACACAGTTCGGAAGCTTTAAAAAAAAATTCCAATTACTAAGATAGCACACCCGAGGGTGAGTCCTACTTTTGTGAATTCTGTCAGAACACCGTTGGATTCCTCGTGGCCACCAAAGCTCTGCTAACTTGAACCTGGAGGGGCGCAAAACAAAATTGAGTGGGTCAGTAAAACAAAGTTTTTCGAAGACTTTTCATTTAAAACATTTATAACCCCTCACCGTAAAACCTGTATACTTTCCCAGAAAATAGCATATATATAAACATATATATATAAGCAAAAATCTCAAATCTCAAACCTTTAACACTTTTCAGAAATATATATATATATATAACCATATGAAATCTCAAAGCTTGAATCCCAAATCTTTAACATTTTTCGAGAAAAACATGCCATGCCATAAATCAAAATATAAATCAGGTGAAATAAGGAATCAATCGGAGACCCTGCAGTTGGTCCTATACGATTAATTCAATAGCTCAATATCTCACTAAGCCGGAGTCACCACAGTGACCTATACGGCCCTACTCTGCACATCACTCGGAACTACGTAAGGTAGTCTATACGATGAAAGGTGTAAAATACGCTCTAGTGCTTCTCTCATCATATCATCAGCGCGCATATCTAAGGTCACCCACCAGTCGGAACCCCTCTAATGGTCTGTACGACTGGCATGTCGGAACCCTCACATGGTCTGTACGACATCCACCTACTTGGATCCAAGGCGAGCGTGCGGTGTGGTGAATAATATAAGCACTAACACCTAGGGTGCAGATTATGAGCTCAAACATCTCAACAACAACAATTCAATGAATAAACGAACTCACCTGACTTACCTGTGCCTCCACAGCACCATGCAACATGTATGCATCATATATCAATCATATAACTCATATGAAATTCACATTTTCCAAATAATTCTATGCATGGCATTTTCAAAACATAATTTCGCATAAAAGCATTTTTTCTGGGAAAAACAATAGTATATAGGTAATACGAAAACAAAACTGCCCACTCACCTGGAGTTCGCCCACAACTCCCTAGCACCGTACATCAAGGCGTCATGACGATTAGCGCCTAGAACAACAATCAAATCCAACCTCAGAAATTCTGCCGATAGAATACATAACTTATATAAGACACGTCACTACGTAGTTCGATCCGGATGATCTGCAATTCAGATTTCAAATCCGTAACTTCCAGAGGTCCACAATATACCTCTAGGACAACATCCTAAAATTTCATTACCATCCAACGGTCGGATCTTCGTCAATTTCCAAAACTAAGTGACGGTTAACATTCTATTTTATGAACTTACAACTTCAATTCCAGAAGATCCGTAAATCGGATTCCCAATCCGTAAGTTCCTATAATCCTCAAATATTACGTATTACAACGTATCAAAGTTTGGTGACGATCCAACGGTCGGATCGTCAATTCACATTTTCACCTAACCACGAATCGTAACCAACCTAGGTTCAATTATTCAATTTACGTCCATCAATTATCAAAACAGAACCTAGAACCTTAATCACAAGCTAATAATGACATTGGCGGGCCATTGGCCACGCGCCGCCGCGCGGGCCGCCGCGGGTGGCGGTTGGCCGCCCCCGGCTCGCCGGAAAATTCAACTATTTCCAAAAATTACCAAAATTTGCAGATTTGAAGATCTCAATGAGTAGAACAACTTTCATACCTGAGACCAAGGCCAATTTGGCCTGGAAGTGCTTCAATTTCACCAAAACCGTGAAGAACCCTAGAATTTGGGTGTTTCCAATTCGACCTTCAAACGTGTTCCAACGCCTCAATTACCTCTTGGGCTTTGTTCTAGGTCCTAAAGGAATGCTAAAGGTGTTAGTAATTGGAAGAAAACATTTCAAAATTTGGAGAATTTAAACAAAAGGGTCGCGGCACCCGTAGGGGTGTTCTTCGCGAAATCACAACGAAATTCAATGATTCTTGGGGTGAAACGTAAAGAGGGAAGGCCTAGATGATGATTAGGAGTGGTACCTTGACTCAATTCGTCGGAAATTTGGACGAAATCCATCGAATTTGGGCGTGGGCACCGCCGGGTCGAAACGACCCACGGGTTCTCCCCAACCCATTTCCTCTTTTCCTCCGCTTCTCACCCTCTCTCCCTTCCTCCTTTCCCTGTTCCGATTGGTCAGTTTCTTCCCCTCTCTGCCTCTGATTCGCTCTCTCTCCTTCTTCTCCGATTGGGCAGTTTTTGCCCAATCTCTCTTCCTCTTTTCTGTTTTCTGGTTCTTCCCACGCACACACCCACACAAAACTTTCATTTTTCTCATCCCAGCCATCCATTTCAAAATCCTTTAATCTGGGCCATCCAAATTTTAATAAAAGAATTTCTATATTTTACTACAATTATAATTCCTTAAAATTCCAAATTTCAAACGTTAATAACTTCTTCGATATAACTCCAAATCACGAACCGTCTGCGCCCACACGTCCGTAACGACGAGTACTACGAGGATATGTCAAGAAAACAAATCTTAGATGGCACGACACAACGATTAACCTCGAATGATGTGCGTGCCTCGAAGGGCATTTTTGTAAAATCCTTTATTAAAACTTTAAAAATTCTTAAAATTAGGGACGGGCTGTCACAATTTTCATTTGGTTTTTGTATCCATAAAATTGATTTAAATGGAGCTAAACAAAATGAAAATCCAATTCTCATTTAAAGAGACAAAACAATTTTGTTCTCATCCTATTTGGGCCATCATGCAATTAACCTCAACTTTTGGGCCATATTGCAATAACAAAAACTTTTGGGGTCACTTTGTACAATACACAAAAGTCACTACTTCATGTAAATACAACTAGAACCCAAACTTTTAATAATGCAAAAACTTCATTAAAGGAACAAAACAATTTGTCCTTTAGCGTTTTTGGACCTAAACGTAAAAACGTAAACTTTTGGGCCAAAGTGCAAATACACAAAAGTATCAAAACTTTATGTAATTGCATAAAAGCCCCAAAAGTACTCCCTTTGAGGGAGTGGCCGGTTTTGGGGGAGAGATAAGGTTGGTGTGTGTGTTGATTTGTGAGTTTTGTCAAAAACATGCAAGTGTATGTAAGATAAGTTTTGAAATAATTCAATCACAATTATTTCAATCATCATTTATACAAATATCTAACACTTTAAATACATGATAAATCATTTAAAAACATATCACATAAACTTTATGAAATAAATCAAAACTTTGAATCAAAACACCAAACCTTTTTGTTCTTGGCAAGAACATCAAGAACAATGAAGAACATCCATGAAAAACCCAAATTTTTTCATGAACCTTTTTCACCCAAAAAACATTCCAAAACCATTCTTACTTAAGGGAAATAACATCTAACCAAACTAGGGTACTTAGGGGTTCCAAAGAACACATTAAAACACTTTTAACAAGTCAAACAAGAACCCAAAAATCCACCCTTTGGTTTTGGCCGAATTTTCCCAAAAGCATGGCACCAAATTTTAGCTCCAATATTCATGCTCATATGAACAACATCTACAACATTTGAGATAGCAAATTTTCCAACAAAATTTACTTTCAAAGAAGCAAGAATAAAGCTTGTAACAATTACAACTTTTAAATCACAAACTATGAACTACAAAAAACCCAAAAGGATTCACCAACTACTAGACCTAGGCTCTGATACCATTTGAAGGAATTATTTTGTGAAAACATGTTCATTTGAGCAACATCATATAGCATGAAATTAACAATTAAAGGCGGAATCATGCTTGTATGCACTCAAAAACAAAACATTACCATGAAATTCAAAGCCTAGTAGATTGGTGAACCAATAATCAACTCAAAACAAAGTGAGTTGAAATTAATACCTTTGTAGATTCCTCTTTGCATAAGCAAAGGCTAATCACCCAAAGAGATAGGGCCTTCATTCCTTGCTTCTTAGATCCATGGATTTGGATGGAAGAATAGGTTCTCCAAGTTCCCAAAATTGAGAACCTCTAAGTCTCTTCACCAAGGTTAGATTGTAGAAGAAATGAGTGACCTTGGAGTAGTAGGATTGCTAGATGTACCCTCCAAGGTGTTGGCCTCTTTAGAGAGAAAATGGAGAGACAATTCTCACCAATTTTCCCCCAAAATTAACCCTTTTAATCCTTTATGAATATTTGGCTATAAAGTCATTTATATAGTCACTTCTTTAAGTGACCTAAACAACCAAAACCCTAATTCATACACTATGGCCGGCCATATTGGGATTTTTGGGCTTTTGGGCTTTAATGAATCTTTATTCATTAAATTGTCATACAACTTAAGTTAATGGGCTTGACGTTCGAAGCCCATTGGGCCTTAAGGTCCAAAACTATCCCGAAGTCTTTAACGAACTTATTCGTTTGATTAATTAACATATTAATTAATCCTTGCCATAAATAAATGATTAAACCATTTAATCATTCTTACTCATTTCCGTTTAATCTCCAATCTCTACCTTTTATGGTGTGCGATCCATTAGGTTCCTTTTAGCGAGGTAGTGGGCGATTAAATCCATTTTACATCGATTGTGAATTGAAACTATTTTCAATTCTCCCTTTAGTGATTACACACGTTTAGGGCTTCCACAAACCATGAGTGACACCTAGCAGCATATCATGGTTACCCAAGCTAATCAGAAGAGGTTAGAGAACCTATTCAGTTCGGGATTACAAATGCAATACGGTCTTTCTCTAATCTAATACTCTTGACCACATTGTTTGGTTTGATAGTTTATTTTCTCATGTCTACTATCCAATGTGTGTCTTGTGCTTATATGATTACCTTGAATGTGATTAGGAACGCATTCCCAAATCTCATTCATACTCTGGCCAGAGATTTAAATCATATCATAGAGTATTCTCCCTCAAATGGTTTGAAGGTTAGAGATCCCTTGTTGCGCATTCACTTGTCTCCATAGCTAAGTGGCTTGACCCCAACGATGCCGTGGACACCCTCCTGATGGAGTGACTTTGACATAATTAAAGATCAAGGACTTAACCACAAGACAACTATGATGCCTCAGGTCAAAGGACTACTTTGCATTATCCCAACCATGAGTTCTCATGTGACATGGAATATGAGAACTCTTCGTTGATCGCGTTCAGTGAACTCATTCTCTATTGAGCACCTACCGTACTTGTCTCGATGTCACACACACCAATGACTCGAGACTAATCACTCTCCCTGAGAGAAGACATAGTACGTACTGATCTTAACGGACTGTCAATGCCCAATTGGCAATCCTATGATCAGGAACGTTTAGGATGTGTCTACGAAAGAATGGTCTCATGAATCTAACTTCATTAGATTACATTCTCCCAATCACATATTCCTTGGACTTTATCGTTTAAGCATATAACATTTATATGAGACGGCTCAAACAATAATCTTTGCCCTTTATATGTAAAACTAGATTAGTTTAACATGTGAAATGTCCGTAAAGTATCATCACATGATTGGCTTTAGGGCACATTTCCAACACACCAACTTAGTCCGAAAGGCACGTCAAGGGTAGACGAACACTAGAAAGACGTACTCAGAAGAAAGTTTTGTCCTCGTCACCTCAGAAGATTCTACATAGAAGCAACTTATAATGGCAGTTGAGCACTACCTCCTACTGCGTGTCACACGACCCCAGCCGACCTTGCTTTATAACTCAGCTCTAGAATGGCCCAATACTGATAATTGAGCATCACCTCCGGCTATGCGTAACATGGCCCCAGCTCCATGACTCCATGTCGGGCTTATCTTGCATCATGGCTTCCGACCATGAGAATCATACTCCATGGCTCCTCGCCTCAAGCATCGCGCCAATTATGTTCGCGACTCTTTAGACTTCAAAGCATCCAACGACAGAGCATAATACAAGGCTTTACCAACAGGCCCCGGGATGACGAAAGAATTGGCAGTGAAAAAGTTCGCAATTCATTCCAATTCTTAGCTAATCATCAGCTAGACTACCGGGGAGTACACAGTACAGCATACAAGGATGGCGCAATGCCAAAAGAAGGTACAAAAGTAGCTTGAGGAGTTTGAGACTACACCTTCACTCAAGTTCTGTGGGCAGACAATGCCCACACGGATGCGCTAGTCGGCCTAAGCTCTGCCCTTGACCATTAACTCAAACGTTTTATTCTAATGGAGTATTTGGAAAAACCAAGCATAGAGGCGGAGCCAACAGCCAAGGTGTCATAGGTTGGTACAACTCTGAACTGGCTAGATCCCATCATAGACTATCTAGTCAATGGAACACTCCCTGTAAAAAGATTGGAATCGAGAAAGCTCTAAATGAAGGCAGCACATTACTACATGTGGAATGGCATTCTTGTTCGAAAATCTTACATCGAACCACATCTTCGCTACCTAGCACCTCCTGACAACATGAAGGTTTTAAGTTCAATCCATGAAGGTGTTTGTGGAAATCACTTTGGAAGACAATCCTTAGCACATAAAGCTCTTAACGCATGCTACTATTGGCCAACTATGCATCAAATTACAAAGGAGTTAGTGCAAAAGTACGACAGCTGCTAATGCTACAAGCTGGTACCAGCACTGCTTGCTAGTGAACTACATTCGCAGAGGAGTCCTTGCTCGTTCATGTAGTGGGCAATCGACCTTGTAAGGCCTATGCCCCTTACTACTAGGGGCAGAGGCATGATGATCGTGACAACTGACTACTTCACCACATAGGTGGAAGCAGAGCCCATGACGACCACAACTCATACAAATATAGAGCGCTTCATATGAAGGAACATTATGTTGGTTCGGCATCCATCAATCTATCGTCACAGACAACGGCCTGCAATTTGTAGGCAAAGTTCTTCCAAAAATATGGCATCAAGCAACACGTCTACACCAAGGTATCCCTGAGGCAACAAGTAGGCTGAGACATCTCCTTGACTACCTCAAGAAATCCTTATCAGACAAGAAAGGAAAGTTGCCAGACGAACTTCTCGGTGTTCTATGGGCGTATCGCACCACCAAACGATGAGCAACTGGAAAAACTCCTTTCTCCTTGGCATATCATCCCTCCTAATGTTATCGTGCCGAGCATCAATACTTTACTACCAACCATTGAGTAGAATAAAAAGAAGATAGCCATAAACTTAAACCTGGCAATGGAAGAACGTAAGAAGGTTATTACCCACGTCGTATGCTACTAACAACAGATCATCTCCAACTACAGTAAGAGGATGAATCTGGTAGTTCCAGCCTAAAACTTGATCCTCAAAAAAGCCTTCATCACCAACCAACGTGAAGGCTCTAAAACGATGAATTCCGCATTTCGTCATCACCACCTAGATCTCGTTTAGGCCTATCAAAGTTCGAAGACTCAAGCAGTTCGAAGAACAAGACCTTGCAAAATGAGGATTATCTAGTTGTTATGCAGTTTCTGCCTTCCAGCAAAGTTGATACATTTCTTTGAAGATCAAAGAAGTCATTCAAAAGCTTAGCTCGACTGTATGCCTACAACAACTGATCACTTATGCTTTTCATTAAAGATCGCGCTCTTTTTGGGACTTATTGCAAGAATTGTACCCCCTAGGGACCAACCATGCTTTCCAGTGTGAGAGGGTAAACTAATTCCCTGACATCCATATGGGTCTGCTCTTTGATTCGAGAAGGTAAACTATACACTCCAAACATCCAAACGTGGATGGGTTGGGCTGCCCTGGTGTAACTAGAAGCACGATGAAGCTAACTGAAGAATTTTTGGCCTTTTTGCCTAATTGGCGGGGAATCGGACCTTAAAGATAGATGAGGCACATTATGTAGTACGCCCTATGGACAGCTGCCCTAGAACCCTAAAGCCGCTACCAAGTGCACTAAGGTACCCTACGGTTTTCAAAAGACTATCTACGGCTTGCCCTTCGAGCAGTTAGATGAGCAAAACTTATACAACCGCACATTTTTGTGAAAGGTTAACAGTTAGTGTGCATATACGAAGCTCTATCCACCGCCGACATGCTACATAGTCGATAAGCTTTATGTTTACCAAGCACAGAATGATCATTCAGATCTACACTGATTCCTAAAGTATTGTGATACTTGCTACGCAACCCATGGAATTGGTTACATAAAATGCAAAGTGTTCTTCTGGACCTTTGCCTACGAAATTCCATACAATCACGTACTTTTGATACGAAAGGTTAGCGAATTTCATGCCCCATAAATCTTTAGTATGTTGTGATGCAGACCACACAACTCAAAGGATTGAAAAAATCCAAAGCTAATAACCAAGTGGTCATGCGGACTCGCCTGCTTTTGTAAGTAAGGTGTTCAACTATTGACCCTATGGCTAACAGCTTTGCAAAAGTTCTACACCAAAATCTATAGCTACATAGGCTACATGGGCCTATCTACTTAATAGAAAAGTAGCACTCCTACTGCTGGTCTAAAAGTCAAAGGTTGGGAGTAAACAAAAGAAGCGAAGATGAAGAAAAACAAAGGAAACAAGTTTATTAAATTTTCTAGCAAAATTGATAAACAAATAGCAAGGCCAACGAAGTTCATGCAAAACAAAAAGAAACATGGAAAATAAAGAAAATCCTAAAGGCTACCTAGAAGACTACTTTTCAGCAGCTTGGATATCTCATGACCACACATTTGCCCTCGGCTGCCCCAGCCTGGACACCGACCTCTCCGACTACTTCACCAATGGAAGCCTCAAAAGTAAAGGTAGAAGGTCTCAAAGTCTTTTTCAGGAAACCCAAAGTCAGACAGCCTACCAAAGAGATGATCTACATAACCCACCTTGTAGAAATTGGCCTGCCACTGAACGAGCGAAGCCTCGAGTCCAACCTTCTCACTATTCAATTACTTGCACCCCTCGAGCAGACTAACACAAATGCATTGCAACTAATCCATTTCATTCTTCAGACTTTCAGCATGCCTTGGAGTTCCAACACTTGGGGTTCAATCATATCAATGATCTTCTTGAAGTTGATTACTAGATTACAAGTAGCAATCAACTCTTCATCCATTGCAAATGCAGTAGAACGAAGCCTTGAAACATCACACTCAAAACCTTGAATCTGAGGTATGTAACAACCAATTTCCTTCTATACACTTTCATACTTAACTTGGATCGCGTCAAACCTAGTTTTCAAGTCAACGATCTCCTGGCAAGCGGTCTCAAGCTGTAGAGAAGTGAGGGCAAAGATATTGGACCCTTTCAAAGTGACGAGCTTAGATTCCAACATTTTGATCTTCTTGGCAAAAGAATAAGCATCAGTTGCCATTATCGTTGCCATCTCCTTGGCAGCCTTGGTTTTTGCTTGGTTAAGGAGCATAGACTCGGCTGCCAAAATTTCCGTTTTCTGCAGCATAGCAAGCAGAGCAGTCCTTCTATGTTGGGTTATATGCTTCGCAAAGGAACTTGGGCAAACAACCTCTTTGATGCTATCAACAAGTTTGGCACACGCATCCATATCTTCAAACAGATCAGACTTCAAAAGTGCACAGTTCTCAGTAAACTCTCCAGAAACAGGCTTGGTGGACTTCTCATAACTGCCCACGCTAGCAGACTTATCTTTCCTAGCAGTCGAACCAGTCTCAGTAGCAAAAGGAATAGGCCCAAGCACCACTTTAGCAGCAAAGTCTACCTTATTGCTCTCTATAGTAGCAATCATCTTCAAAGGTGAACCAGACTTAGCTCCCAACAGATGTCTTGGTATAGACTTTGGCATTGAAGGCACGACAGAACCATTACGCTGAGCAATCCTATTAGCAATTGTACTAGCCATCTACAGCATGGCAAGCGTCATAGGCTCATATCTAGCAACCCTATCTTTCTTTTGTTGGAAGTATGCCCACAAAGCCACTCATTTGATGTAATAGCTTTTGGAATACTTATTGTATTAAACGTTTATATGTTTAATGAAGGGCAAAGCTTATTGTTAATCACTATTTATTGTATCATGTGTTTAAGCAATAAGGGAATCCAAAGACTGTATTTGATCTAAGAGATAAGTGATTTAAGTAAGTTAGATTATCGAGACCTTTCTCTTATGTTCATTCCTAAAACGTTCCTAGCCATAGGATTGCCAATTGGGCATTGACAATCCGCTAAGGTTAGTATGTGTTATGTTGACTCAAGCGTGAGTATGACTAGTCTCAAGTCATTTAGTGTTGGACACTAAATCAAACACATAGGTGCTCGAAAGAGTGATCGAGTACACTGAACAACGATCAAAAGAGAGTTCGAACGTACATGTCATGTAAGAACTCGATAGTTGCAATATGCAAAGTAGTCTTTTGACCTGAGGCATCATAGATGTCTAATGGTTAGGTCCTTGATCTTTGATCATGTCAAAGGCATTCCATTGAGAGTGTCCACGGCATTGTTGGGGTCAAGCTATCTAGTCATGTAGGCATATGAATGCGCAACAAGGGATCTCTAACCTTCCATGGTGGAAGGAGAATATTCTAAGATATGATTTGAGAGTCTTTGGCCAAAGCATATGAATATGACTTAGGAAGTTTGTTCCAAATCATATTCAACAAAATCATATGGAGAAGTATCACATTGGATAGTAGACATGAAACAAACTATCACTCAAACAATGTGATTAAGAGTATTGTATTAGAGAAGGACCGTATTGCATTGTAGTTGTAACTAGATAGGTTCTCGAACCACTTCTACTTAGCTTGGGTAACCATGACATGCTGCTAGGTGTCACTCATGGTTTGTGGAAGCCTTGAAGATTAGCAAACACTAATCAAAGGGAGAATTGAAATAGTTTCAATTCACAATCGATCGTTAAGAGTAACAATCGTCCACTACCTCGCTAATTGGAACCTAATGGATCGTACACCGAGAAAGGATTAAAGTGAAGAAATAAATGAGATGGATATGCAATTAAATTGTTTAATTGAAAAATGGTCAAGATTAATTAATTAGTTAATTAATTATACGAAATGTTCGTATTAGGCTTTTAAGTTGGTTTTGGGCTTCGTGGCCCAAAAGCGTTTTGGTCCACAAGGCCCATTATGTTTAAGTTGTATGACAACTAAAACAAAATGGGCAAATTAGCCCAATAACAAGGTAAGGTCGGCCATAGGATGAGGGGATGCAAACTTGGATTAATTACAAGTTTGCCACTCACTTGTGATGAAGTATAAAAGCAACTTTATAGCTTTATTTTGATTAGGGTTTTCTTGATGGAAAGAAGGTGAAACATTTTCTCTCTTTTTATCTATAGAGGCCGGCCACTTAGAGGAATTTTAGCTAGCAATCTAATCTTCTCTAAGTCATCCATTTCATCTTCACACTACATCCTTGGTGTGGAGACTTAGAGACATCAAGCTTTTGGTGTTTTGGAGATTCTATCCTCAAATCCTCAAAGGAAGATCCAAGGAGCAAGGAGGTGACTTGAAGGCCCTCCACTTGGGTGAATCCCTTGTGTAATCAAGGATGAGCTTCAAGGGTAAAGAATCTCTAAATCCTTTCTTCTCTTTAAGTTTGTTAAAGAGTTTATTGGTTCACCATATACTAGGCTTTGAAAGTCATGGGTTTTATGAATTGTTTTTGAATGCATGCCTACTTTATTGTGTTAATAGCTTGCATATGTATTCAAATGTTCTTACTTGTTCTTAGCTAGGACAAAATTTTTCCTTCAAGTGGTATCAGAGCCTAGGCCTAGTTTATGGTGAATCCTTTTGGGTTTTGTGATTTTCATGATTTGTGATTTAAATGTTGTAAATGTTACAAGCTTTGTTCTTGCTTTTGAATATAAATTTTGCTAGAAAATTTAGCATCTCAAATGTTGTAGATGTATTTCATTTAAGCATGAATATTGGAACTAAAATTTGGTGCCATGTATGTTGGGAAATTAGGCGAAATCCAAAGGGTGATTTTTTGGGTTCATGTTTGTCTTGTTAAAATGGTTTTATAGTGACTTTTGGAACCCCCTAAGTACCCTAGGATGTTAGCCCTCTTTTGAGTAGTGAAAATTTGAGTTTTGGTGAGTGAAAACATTCATGGAGCTATTATGAGTTTTCATGAGTGTTCTTCAATGTTCTTGAAGTTCTTGCCAAGAACAAAAAGTTTTGAAGTTTTGATTCAAAAGTTTTATGTTTTTTCATAAAGTTTTGGTTTAATTTTGATGGGTGATGGTTATTGGTGAAGTATTATTAATGGCTTTAATGTTAGACAAACTTTTTAATGTTTGACATAAATTTTTTCTTACAACCTATCCATATCACCTTTAACTCACCTAACAAAATCAACTTGCAAAAACTTTTTAGAAATTTTTTCATATCTTCACTAATGGCCGGCCACCCCTAGTGGGGGGTACTTTTGGGGCCTTTTATGCAATTACATAAAGTTTTGATACTTTTGTGTATTTGCACTTTGGCCCAAAAGTTTACGTTTTTACGTTAAGGCCCAAAAACTCTAAAGGACAAATTGTTTTGATCCTTTAATGATGTTTTTACATTATTAAAATTTTGGGTTCTAGTTGTAATTACATGAAGTTGTGGACTTTTGTGTTTTTACAAAGTGACCCCAAAAGTTTATGAATTTGCATTGTGGCCCAATTGTTGTGGTCATTGTTTTATTTTCGCCCAAATAAGATGAGAACAAAATGGTTTTGTCTCTTTAAATGAGAATTGGATTTTCATTTTATTTAGTTCCATTTAAATCAATTCTATGGATCCGAAAACCAATTGTTTAAGGTTGTTTTCTGAGTTAATGTGATTGATTAAGAAAATGGTGATTATGAACCAAAGGCCTTGATAATTGAGCTATGTGATTGGCCGATTTACATTACGAATGTTTGGGTTTAGTAGTGTAGAATTGAATGTAATTTGATTAGTTCCAATTCGTTGTAAATGGACATAAGTCCATCATTTGTGTTGTAAAAGGGCATAAGCCCTTCTTATTATTTCATGTATTCCTTTTTGTTTATATGTATGCAAATTTGAATAGTTGGGTCCAACGCCCAATAGGAAATAACGGTTTAATTAGATTACACGCGTAACTAAAATCAACAACTATCTACCTTAAACCCAAGGTCCAACACAAGGCTCGTGTTGGATCAAATCAAACGGTTCATAATCATCCTAAAACCTAATATGACTATATAGTCCATATGAGGATGCAATGCGTTCGTTAGTAGTTCCATATAGTCTCGTTTGTTTCAACGAAACAGTGGGAGTATTATATGCTACTAATTCATATTAACTTGGACCAATAGTTGTGATAGGCCCAAGTTCTTTTAATAAGATTAAAATGATTTTGATGTAGCCCAACACTACTCCCTCAAACAAAACGAATATTAAGTTGATAAACGAGAGATGTTTTGAACATCTCTTCGTAGGCCTTCCACCGTGGTGGGCTCCAATCGTTTGTGACTCATGCACCGGCTTCACCCTATCATGGGGGAGTTCAAAGTATGTGCTTACATCCAGGAGGAGTCCATAAACATATGATGAGGTGAGTGTAGGCAACGAGGATGGCCGACATCGTATCATTGTGAGGCTATTCTTGAACCCCTTCACGAACTAAGCATGGTGGGAATAACTTAACTAAGTGCAATGGTGCCGACATCGTATCATTGTGAGGCAACATTCTCTAGAGGCCAAACAGATGGGTAATTACAAAAGTTGTAAATGAATAAAGCGTTATTCTCTCATCATTATTTTTGCTAACCAACATCGTATCATCGTGAGGTGGGCTTGGTAATGGTGAGTCTCCCATACCCCGCTAAGAGTTCAACATGACTCTCGAATTCCATTGAGGGATGTGGAATTTGCCAAAAATAGTGGGTGGTACTATTTGATTTAAGACCCAATCAAGTAGTTTTAAAACAAACAATCTAATACGATTTCTGTTATGTTATGTAGTTAACGACATGCCTAAAATAATACCCACCATTATACTTGACAAAAGGGGCCTTAGGGGCCAACGTTTCCTTGCTTGGTATCGCCACATTGAGAATGTCTCAAAGGTGAAAGACATATTGTATGTGCTTAAGCAATCCCCTCATCATGTACCTCCTACGAAACTAGCTTCAAATGAGGAGTGTCAAAATTATATTAGACACTATGAGGATGACTTACAAGCCAAATGCTTAATCCTCACTTCACTTAGTGAGGAGCTTATGAAGCTACATAAGCACATTGACACTTCTTGTGCCACGGTTGAAAGTTTGCATAAGATGTAGGAAAATGAGACTAGTAATGTACGATTCTCAAATGTTTGTAGTCTAATGAATGCCAAAATGGCAAAGGGGACATCAGTCCATAAACATGGACAAAAGATGGAAAGGATCTTTCAAGATCTTCAAAGTTTAGGAACTTCCATTGATGGGAAAATGGCCCAAGACTTTTTCCTTGCATCTCTCTCGGATGATTTCACTAAGTTTATTGTAAACTATAAAGTGAATAGATTCGATCATACTTTAAACGAGATGATTGACATGTGCTATAAATTTGAAAAAGGTTTCAAAAGGGACAGTGGGAGTGAGAATGCAATAACAAGGAAAAGGTTGCATAAGAAGAAGGCAAAGAAATCCAAAGGAACATGCTTTCATTGTGGAAAGGATGAACGTTGGAAGAAGAAATACGGGGTGCGCATTGCGAGCCTTATGACGCGAACTTTTGAAGAGACTATTTCCGTCATAGAGAGTTCTTTTACAGTGAGCTCCAGTTCCTGGATATTTGATTCAGGCGTTAGTCAACATATCTGTAATACGATGCAGGGACTAGCGAGGAGCAAGTCATTGCGCAATGAGGAGATGGTTGTGTGAGTTGGGAATGGCACTAAAATCTATGCAAAAGCAATAGGCACCTACATGCTTAAACTACCCTCTGGGGAAGTCCTGGAACTTAAAAATTGTTTATATTTTCCTTCATGTATAAAGAATTTGATTTCCATCTCTAAGCTTTTACGAGATGGGCACTCAGTATTGTTTGACAAAATGAGTTGCACTTTATACTTGAACGGTCGTATTATCTCTCAAGGTAATATGATAGAGGGACTTTTTCACCTAGAGACGAATAGTGGAATGCACTGTATTGAAAGCGGGAATACCTCAAAACCCAAAAGGGCTAGAGAAGAAGTTAACCAAGAAAAGATGTGGCATCTTAAACTTGGACATGTGAACCTTGATAAGATTCGCAAGATGTCGAAAGACGGATATTTCCGCCCATTAGGTAATGACCGGATGGGTACTTGTGAATGTTGCTTGAAAGGGAAGATGACCAAATCTCCATTTACTGGAAAAGGAGAGCATGCCACTGAAATTCTAAGGTTAATCCACACTGACGTATGTGGACCTATGTCTACTATGTCGAGAGGAGGCTTCTCATACTATATCACATTCACCGACGATCACTCTCGGTTTGGCTATGTGTATCTTATGAAGTACAAGTCAGAATCCTTTGAAAGGTTCAAAGAATTCAAGAATGAAGTTGAGAAGCAAACTGGGAAACAGATAAAGATCCTAAGATCGGATCGAGGGGGTGAATATATGAGTAATGAGTTCCTAGATTATCTCCAAGAGTGTGGAATAATATCACAGTGGACTCCACCAGGAACTCCACAACTTAATGGAGTTTCTGAAAGGAGAAATCGAACCTTGATGAACATGGTTCGTTCTATGATGAGTTCCGCTGATCTACCAGTAACATTCTGGGGATACACTCTATATACAGCAGCTTACTTGCTTAATAGAGTACCTTCCAAGTCAGTTTCACAAACACCTTAAGAGATATGGCATGGAAGAAAGCCAAGTCTTAATAACATTAAGATTTGGGGTTGTGAAGCATATGTCAAGAAGCTTGAAACTACTAAGCTTGAAGCGAGATCAGTAAGATGCTATTGATATCCTAGAGAAACTATGGGATATGAGTTCTACCATCCTGACGACCAGAAAGTCTTTGTCGCCAGAACTGCTAAATTTCTAGAGGACGAATTTGTTCTCAAAGGAACTATAAGCAAAGAGATGGAAATTAATGAGATTAATGATGAACCACAAACAAGCACTCGACAAGTTGACAACCCTATTCCTGAACCCCTAGCTCCACGTAGATCTGAACGGGTTAGTAAGCCACCTAACAGGTTTGGCTTAGACAATGACTTTGCGGAATTGCACCTTCTAGGTGACAATGACACAAAGGAGGACCCTAGGGACTGCACTGAAGCAATGTCCTGTTGGAAATATGCCCTGAAAGTCAATCTTTGGAAGAAACCTTTCAGGACAAATGAATGGATGTATAGATGAGTCTTATACATCAAATGGCAAAGACACGAATTAGGACTATCTCAATAAACGATATATGTCCTAAATAGTGTATCCATGGACAATGGATCGATTGAAGAAGTAATCTAATGATGTTAGACTACAGAGACCTTCTTCACATAACCATTATGTCCAAAAGTTTCTTAGTCATTGGATTGTCGGAGGGAAACTGACAATGCTTAGACCGGTACATACTGTGTCCGCTTCAAATGGAAGGATGGAAAGTCTCATCCCATTCGTGTTGTGACACTAAGACAAGTATGTAGGTGCTCATTAAGGGAATGAGTTCACTGAACACAATCGAACGAGAGTACTTGCATGGAGGTCTACTCACATGTCAAGCAAGTAACTCTAATGGTTGGAATAATGTAAGTAGTCCTTTGACCTGAGGCATCGTCGTTGTCTTGTGGCTAAGTACTTAATCTTTCATTGTGTCAAAGTCACTCCATTCGCGGATGTCCACGGCATAATTGGGGTTAAGCCACTTAGTCATGAAGGCAAGTGAATGCGCAACAAGGAATCTCTAATCCTCGATTAGAGAGGAAGAATACTCTAAGATATGATTCGGGAATCTTCGGCCGAAGTATCAAGCGTAATAAAGGAAAGCGTTCCTATACGACTCAATTGAATCATATAAGAAGGAATAATCACATTAGGGGTTTGACATAATATATCCATACCCTAGTAATGTGATTGAGAGTATTGTTTTAGAGAAGGATCGAATTACATTGTAATTCCAATTGAATAGGTTCTCCGAACAACTTCTACATTAGCTTGGGTAGCTATGACATATGGTTAGATGTCACTCATAGCTTGTGAGTTCTTCTAGATGATTAAATGTAGTCATCAAAGAAGAAAGGTGAATTAAAAAGGAAGTTTTAATTCACTAAGTGATTGGATTAATTATAATCAATTGGATTGATGTCAATCACCTCACTGCCTTGCTAATTAGAACCTAAAATGATTGTACACCGATACACTCTTGTAGTGAGTGATTAATGGATGATGGAAATAATTAATTGGATTAATTAAGTGTTGTGATTAATTTAGAAAGTCTAAAGAAATCATAAAAGCGATAAAAGATCGTTTTGGGCTTAAAGAAACGTTCGGGTTTAATTGGGCCCATTGGGCCTAAACCCATTGGGCTTTTATTCAAGCATTGGATGACTAGAAATAAATAAAAGCCCAAAGCCCAAACCAACACAAAGGGGCCGGCCCTTGCAAGTGGAGAGGGAGAGATATTTAGTCAAGTTGTTGACTAGGTTTCTTTTTGTCTATATAAGGAACTTTATAGAGTTTTAATCCTTAGGGTTTTTGGTGTGTTTTTAAACAACAAAGAGGCAAAAGAAAACATCTCTCTAAAACCACAAAGGCCGGCCACCTAGAGGGTGATTTAGCTAACAATCTTTCACCCTTTTGGTTATTCCTCCATCCATCTCACTACACTAGTGGGTGTGGATATTTAGAGGTCTTCTCCTTTGGAGACTAAAGGAGAACCTTGGAGCACTCTTACTAACAAAGTAGAGGAGGCAAGGAGGGAGGCTAGGCTCAAGGACTTCAAGGAACAAAGGGCTTGGAGGTGGTCCATCCTTGGTCTCAAGTCTAGATCAAGAGGTATAAGACTAAACCTACACTTTGTTCTTTACTAAAATGTTTTGATGCATTATATATAAACCTATGAACCTTGAAGGGGATTTGCATGACTATAGTTTTGATATTATTTGATAAATTGCTTCCGTTGCTCATGTATATAATTTTTGAATTGTATATGCATGCTAGTCATTTAGAAATCCCATGTGTTAATCTCATAATTTTCCCTTCATGTCCGACATTGATTCAAAGAGATGGCAAGAAGCCATGAAATCTGAGATGGATTCCATGTATCAAAATCAGGTCTTGACTCTTGTAGACCCTCCAGAAGGTATAGTACCTGTTGGAAACAAATGGGTCTTCAAGAGGAAGATAGGCGTTGATGGGAACGTGGAGACTTATAAGGCTAGACTAGTAGCCAAGGGTTACAGGCAAAGAGAAGGGATTGACTATGAAGAAACTTTCTCTCCTGTAGCCATGATTAAGTCCATTCGGATTTTGCTTGCTATAGCTGCGTACCATGATTATGAAATCTGGCAAATGGACGTGAAGACGGCCTTTTTGAACGGCTACCTAGAGGAAGAGCTTTACATGGCTCAACCCAAAGGTTTCGTGTCCAAGTCTAAAAATACTAAGGTATGTAAGCTTTAGAGGTCCATTTATGGACTTAAGCAAGCCTCCAGGAGCTGGAACATTTGTTTTGATACTGAAATCAAATTGTTTGGTTTTACTCAAAACGAAGACGACAATTGTGTTTATCAAAAGGTCGTTGGGGATGCAGTTGTATTCCTAGTGTTATATGTAGATGACATATTACTATTCGGGAATGACACTGCAGTACTTTCTTCTCTAAAAGTGTGGTTGTCCAAAACCTTCCACATGAAAGATTTAGGAGATGCATCTTATGTACTTGGGATAAAGCTCTATCGTGATAGATCCAGAAAATTAATCGGATTATACCAATCTATGTACATTGATAAGGTGCTAAGTAGGTTCCAGATGGAACAATCTAAGAAAGGTTTTCTTCCTGTTAGACATGGAATTCACCTTTCTAAGTCCATGGAACCTAAGACTCCTGAAGAGATACGGCAAATGAATGCTATTCCTTATGCTTCCACCATAGGAAGTCTCATGTATGCCATGATATGCATAAGGCCTGATATCGCATATGCTATGAGCATTACTAGTCGATATCAATCTAACCCAGGATCAGAACACTGGGCAGCTGTCAAGACAATCCTTAAGTACTTAAGAAGAACTAAAGAAGAACTAAGGACATGTTCCTCGTTTATGGAGGAGCGACAGAGTTGCGAGTGGAAGCCTATACAAACCCAGATTTCCAATTTGACGTCGATGATAGAAGTTCCAACTCCGGATATGTATTCACTCTAAATGGTGGGGCTGTCAGTTGGAAAAGCAAGAAACAAAGTGTAATTGCTGATTCCACGACAGAGGCTGAATATGTCGCTGCAGCTGAAGCCGGCAAAGAAGCGTTCTGGATGAAGAAGTTCATCACTGAACTTGGAGTGGTTCCAACCATTACATCACCAGTAACTTTGTACTGTGATAATAGTGGGGCGATAGCTCAAGCCAAGGAACCCAGGGCACATCAAAAGAACAAGCATTTTGACAGGCGCTTTAATATCATTAGAAGATATGCTGCCGAGGGGAAAGTCAACATCCTCAAAGTTGCTTCAGCCGATAACGTAGCAGATCCACTGACAAAGCCAATGTCTCAAATCCAGCTTGGCCGTCATATGGAAAAGATGGGTATTAGATACATGGGAAGGTGGCTTTGAGTGCAAGTGGGAGATTGTTGGAAGTATGTCCACAAAACCACTCATTTGATGTAATAGCTTTTGGAATACTTATTGTATTAAACATTTATATGATTAATGAAGGGCAAAGCTTATTGTTAATCACTATTTATTGTATCATGTGTTTAAGCAATAAGGGAATCCAAGGAATGTATTTGATCTAAGAGATAAGTGATTTAAGTAAGTTAGATTATCGAGACCTTTCTCTTATGTTCATTCCTAAAACGTTCCTAGCCATAGGATTGCCAATTGGACATTGACAATCCGCTAAGGTTAGTATGTGTTATGTTGACTCAAGCTTAAGTATGACTAGTCTCAAGTCATTTAGTGTTGGACACTAAATCAAACACATAGGTGCTCGAAAGAGTGATCGAGTACACTGAACAACGATCAAAAGAGAGTTCGAACGTACATGTCATGTAAGAACTCGATAGTTGCAATATGCAAAGTAGTCCTTTAACCTGAGGCATCATAGATGTCTAATGGTTAGGTCCTTGATCTTTGATCATGTCAAAGGCATTCCATTGAGAGTGTCCACGGCATTGTTGGGGTCAAGCTATCTAGTCATGTAGGCATATGAATGCGCAACAAGGGATCTCTAACCTTCCATGGTGGAAGGAGAATATTCTAAGATATGATTCAAGAGTCTTTGGCCAAAACATATGAATATGACTTAGGAAGTTTGTTCCAAATCATATTCAACATAATCATATGGAGAAGTATCACATTGGATAGTAGACATGAAACAAACTATCACTCAAACAATGTGATTAAGAGTATTGTATTAGAGAATGACCGTATTGCATTGTAGTTGTAACTGGATAGGTTCTCCAACCACTTCTACTTAGCTTGGGTAACCATGACATGTTGCTAGGTGTCACTCATGGTTTGTGGAAGCCTTTAAGATTAGCAAACACTAATCATAGGGAGAATTGAAATAGTTTCAATTCCCAATCGATCGTTAAGAGTAACAATCGCCCACTACCTCGCTAATTGGAACCTAATGGATCGTACACCGAGAAAGGATTAAAGTGAAGAAATAAATGAGATGGATATGCAATTAAATTATTTAATTGAAAAATGGTCAAGATTAATTAATTAGTTAATTAATTATACGAAATGTTCGTATTAGGCTTTTAAGTTGGTTTTGGGCTTCGGGGCCCAAAAGCGTTTTGGTCCACAAGGCCCATTATGTTTAAGTTGTATGACAACTAAAACAAAATGGGCAAATTAGCCCAATAACAAGGTAAGGCCGGCCATAGGGTGAGGGGATGCAAACTTGGATTAATTACAAGTTTGCCACTCATTTGTGATGAAGTATAAAAGCAACTTTATAGCTTTATTTTCATTAGGGTTTTCTTGATGGAAAGAAGGTGAAACATTTTCTCTCTTTTTATCTATAGAGGCCGGCCACTTAGAGGAATTTTAGCTAGCAATCTAATCTTCTCTAAGTCATCCATTTCATCTTCACACTACATCCTTGGTATGGAGACTTAGAGACATCAAGCTTTTGGTGTTTTGGAGATTCTATCCTCAAATCCTCAAAGGAAGATCCAAGGAGCAAGAAGGTGACTTGAAGGCCCTCCACTTGAGTGAATCCCTTGTGTAATCAAGGATGAGCTTCAAGGGTAAAGAATCTCTAAATCCTTTCTTCTCTTTAAGTTTGTTAAAGAGTTTATTGGTTCACCATATACTAGGCTTTGAAAGTCATGGGTTTTATGAATTGTTTTTTAATGCATGCCTACTTTAATGTGTTAATAGTTTGCATATGTATTCAAATGTTCTTACTTGTTCTTAGCTAGGACAAAATTTTTCTTTCATCTTCCCCTTGGAAGAAGTCAAGTCAATCATAAGCTTCTTCGCATCTTCACGAGCAACAGAGGAAGTTCTCAGTTTTTTCTCAACATGCATCTCTTATGCAGGCGGGGAAGGTCTCTTCTTTCCACCTTCATTCGCAATGGGCTCTACGACAGTGATCGAACAAGCCAATGCCTCTACCATCTGCTTTATCTCTTCCCCAGCGGCAACCCACCTTTCTCCCAATGAAGAAGACTAAGCAGCTAACACCATTCACAGTACTCAGCAGGGGAGCTCAGCTTTTGCTGGCTTTTCCCTCATTTTCTTTGTCAGACCAACAGGTAGGAGACCTACATGCCCAGTATTCCAGCAGCCCAAGAAGCTCGCGACCTCCTCATTTCTCTTAAACACCAACTTGTACATGTCAGGTCCAAGAGCCTAAAGGGCTTGAGCCACACAACTCACCCAACACTGCGCCCCAGCGCCTCAAGTCGCAGCCCCAGCCGCACAGTTGCCCCTGGCTCTAGCCAAGTTGAGCAACCCAAGCCGTGGTCCCTGCCACACTACCTCCTAGGCCCATGCCGAGCCAATTCCTAGACCCTGCCAACCGACGTGCCATACCACCCTGACGATTGCCCCACGACAGCACCACCTAAGAAGAAGACTAAGAAAATTATGTTTTCCTTACCTTGGTGCAATGCGGAGAAGACAAAGAAATCAAAGGAAGACAGTTATTTGCACGGGCAAGCGAAGAAGAATGCTAGGGAAAAGGGAACAAATATCCTTTAGCTTTCTCTCTTTGTTGTAGGGATAAATAATTGCCCTCCAAAGTTAATTTAATCCCCTAATTAAGGTAGGGTTTAGTGGCAATTTATTTCTCTTTCCTAGAAGAATCTAATTCCAAGTCAAACTGGGAATCTGCATCAAATTAGGAAACTATCTTATGTTTCCCTAAGCTATTAGAGATCTCTACACCTACTACCCTTTCCTGTGAGCAGCCCAGTGGGTGTGGGGGCATTTGTGGAACAAAAAATAATCCAAAAAATCATGGAGGTGACATGAGAACTTTTGTGTAAAATAAGACGAGATTACGCTCGAAGCACACCGGGATTCCCATGCACATACAATGGACAATAACAACTTAATCAAGGAAGAGTCAAAGGTGATCAATATGGTATTTATTCAAATTCCTCTTATCACTCCTCATCAATCCCTTATTGATTTTGTTCAAAAGGTAACTCCCAAAACTTCCTATTTAAATTAGAAATCATTTCCATGTTAATTGCAAGATATTATTGAAGGAAAAAATTTGTCTTAGCTAAGAACAAGTAAGAACATTTGAATACATATGCAAACTATTAACACATTAAAGTAGGCATGCATTCAAAAACAATTCATAAAACCCATGACTTTCAAAGCCTAGTGAATGGTGAACCAAAAGACTCTTTAACAACATTAAAGAGAATGAAGAATTTAAAGATTCTTTACCCTTGAAGCTCATCCTTGTTTACACAAGGGATTCACCCAAGTGGAGGGCCTTCAAGTCACATCCAAGCTCCTTGGATCTTGCTTGTGATTTCCTTCCCCTTTTGTGCTCCTTTGGTCCTTGAGGATGTGAGGAAAGGATCTGTAAAACACCAAAGGTTTGGTGTCTCTAAGTCTCCACACCAAGGGTGAGGTGTGAAGATGAAATGGATGACTTAGAGAAGAAAAGATTGCTAGATAAATCTCCTCTAAGTGGCCAGCCTCCTTGTTGAAAAAGAGAGAATAGGTTTCACCTCTTTTCTACAAGAAAAACCCTTATGAGAAAAATAGCTATAAAGTTGCTTTTATAACACTTTTCTTAGGTGAGTGGCAAACTTGCAATTAAGCAAACTTTCACCCTCTCCTCACCATGGCCGGCCTATTTGTTGTGATTGGGCTTATTGCCCATTTTGTTTTAGTTGTCATACAACTTAAACATAATGGGCCTTGTGGACCAAAACACTTTTGGGCCCCGACACCCAAAACCAACTTAAAAGCCCAATACGAACCTTTCGTAAAATTAATTAACTAATTAATTAATCTTGACCATTCTTCAATTAAACCATTTAATTGCATATCCATTTCATTTAATTTCTTCACTTTCATCCTTACTGGGTGTACGATCCATTAGATTCCATTTAGCAAGGTAGTGGGCGATTGTTACTCTTAACGATCGATTGTGAATTGAAACCACATTTCAATTCTCCCTTAAAATTAGTGTTTGCTAATAATCAGGGCTTCCACAAATCATGAGTGACACCTAACAGCATGTCATGGTTACCCAAGCTAAGTAGAATTGGTTGGAAAACCTATCCAGTTACAACTACAATGCAATACAGTCCTTCTCTAATACAATACTCTTAATCACATTGTTTAAGTGATAGTTTGTTTCATGTCTACTATCCAATGTGATACTTCTCCATATGATTCTTTTGAATAAGATTTGGAACAAACTTCCTAAGTCATATTCATATGCTTTGGCCAAAGACTCTCGAATCACATCTTAGAGTATTCTCCTTCCACCATGGAAGGTTAGAGATCCTTTGTTGTGCATTCTTATGCCTACATGACTAGATAGCTTGACCCCAACAATGCCGTGGACACTCCAATGGAATGCCTTTGACATATCAAAGGTCAAGGACCTAACCATTAGACATCTATGATGCCTCAGGTCAAATGACTACTTTGCATATTGCAACTATCGAGTTCTTACATGACATGTATGTTCAAACTCTCTTTTGATCGTCGTTCAGTGTACTCGATTACTCTTTCGAGCACCTATGTGTTTGTCTTAGTGTCCAACACCAAATGACTTGAGACTAGTCATACTCACACTTGAGTCGACATAACACATACTAACCTTAGCGGATTGTCAATGCCCAATTGGCAATCCTATGGCTAGGAACGTTTTAGGAATGAACATAAGAGAATGGTCTTGATAATCTAACTCACTTAGATCACTTGTCTCTTAGATCAAATACATCCCTTGGATTCCCTTATTGCTTAAACACATGATACAATAAATAGTGATTAACAATAAGCTTTTCCCTTTATAAAACGTACAATAGTTTAATACAATAAGTATTCCAAAAGCTATTACATCAAATGAGTGGCTTTGTGGGCATACTTCCAACAATTATATCTCAAAATATCTTGCAATTATTCTCCAATAACCACCATATATGGCCAGCCACTCTCCACGCAAAGGGCCGGCCACCCTCCTATAAATACCACTCTCATCCCACTAAAATGCAAAGCCATTTGCTACCCACAAACTCCTAAATACATCATATTCAAAATTCTAACTTTAACATCAGAGATTCAAAATTCTAAATACATTCTTTTCGTTCCTCCCTCTCCTGTAGCCGTTCTTTTCCTTCATCTCTTTTGCTTCCCCTCCTCTTTTGCAACCCATAATCATGATAGATCTCAGGGTTATGGACTCGATCTTCACACAAGGCCCTATAGTCACATCTCACTGTCGAATTGGCATGCTGAAAATATTGGGTGAAGTGTGGAACTTTCACGTTGGAACAAGAGTGTTTTATAGACCCTCTTTGCCTTCCCCCCCCATATATTACATTTGGCGACTTTCTTAGCATGTATGGATGTGGATGTGGTTCTTGGTGGATTGATCTTGCTAAACATTCTCAAATCTAGGCTTTGGTTTGGGAAGCGGGCTTCTGTCACGCCTCGATCACAAGATACGTTCAAGATTGACAAATGACATAAAAACGTACTTGTCCCACTATCATGACTCGCTTTTGAGACATGAAATAAATAAATAAATAACCAACAGTTCAAAAGCGCAATAACTTTTCCTTTTATTTCATGGCTGCATTAACCCTTAGATTAGGCTACCGACGTGCTGTAAATGGGACCAAGCCATTCGTAGTCCAATAATGTTTCATGCCTATACATCTACTGTCAGTAGAGCATCATTACTTAATCAATATCAACTCCTATCATAAAATTAACAATATTTTAGAAACAAAAATCAATCCCAACTCAAAACTATAGCTTTACCAAAACAACAATTAAAGACCTATCCTCTACACAACCCGCCAACATAGCTCTATAACTTCACAACGCACCCAAATTTCCCAAAAAATCACATATATCCACCAATTTCAACTAATTATATCAACGAACATGCATAATTAAACCTTACAACTAACTTAATTTATCATAATTAATAGAAAATAACAAGATTAAATTCTAGATTTCCATTTTCAAAACTCACCAAATTTGAAATTGAATGGGGGGAAACAAATATGACGTCGGTGGTGGTGCAAGGACGTTGAACCCATCTTGAATGAAGCGAAAAAGCATGTCATTTCTATGGAACATACTGCACAGGGTTGGAATTGCAGTGAGGCTGGAGAAGACAAGCACAACACAACTACCAATGGGTTTGGAACGGGAAACAAGTTTTCGAACGGGAATGTTGTTGTCGATGGCAGGGTTGCTTGAGCATACACGGGAGTTGAATAGAGTTTTGGGATGACAAGACAAATTTAGGCAGGTTATTGTTGATGTCGGGGAGGGAAGCGTTTAAATCCCCAAAATTTTGAAATTTTGCCGGGTATCATTTTAATTTAGGGGGGTGTATTCAATTGGGATTTTGAGGGATTTTAATTCTTTTAATGAATCTAGGGGTATTCAATCAGGAATTGAAGTGATTCTCTGAAATTTAATGTGTATTCAATCAGGATTTTAAGATAGTATATGAAAATCCTTAGAAATCCGGGTGTATTCAATTAGAATTTTAATGAAGTTTATCACATTACAGGTGTATTCAATTAGAATTTGATTTTAAAGAATTTGAGAAAGTTGAGGAATTAGAGGGAATTGGAGAGATTTCGTAGTGTATTTTGAGCATCCACAAATCTCATCTCTCCCCAAGAGATTTCGAGGGAATTGAATCAAAATTTTACATGGAATCTCTACAAATCAATTAAACTTCATAAAAATCCATGGATTTATAAATTCATTAAAATCTCTCAAATTCTCAATTGAATACACCCTCCTTAGTGACAGGTCATTGATGACCTGGTTTCATAGTAAGCCATTTTGATAGATTGTTTTTCAGCCGTTCAGGTTTGATCCATCGGACCAGATTCCGTCTGCACCTAAAATTTGCAAAATGCGGTCCGCACCTTTAAAAACGCAAAAAAGTAATAGAAGCTGTTGAGCTGATAGGCCAATCCTCAAGATGACCTCAGCCCATCAATTACTAACCTAGCCCATAAGACAAACAGGTTCCTAACAAGGCTGAACCCGCATCGTGGAAACGGTCCAGGACAGGGCCTCGTTTCCATAGATTTTTTGACCCACACCGCCCCATTTTGTCTTACGAATTTTGGAAACCGTCCAGAACCGCATGAACCCGCCACAATCTGCGAATTCAGGCTCGTTCGTCCACCCTTACCCCCACTTGTATAAAACATAAACTTCATAAATCAAGTCGATAATCTTTGTTTTGATACTGTATGGTGTTTGAAGTCGAACAGATTTTGGCCTCGACAGTTGTTGAATCAAGCACAGGTATTGTCGTCGGACATCTGTCATCTCTGAGTTATTATCTCTTCTCGGTTTTCAGCACACGGTTATTGTCGCTCAACTAGATATCTGATTCAATCCACTTGCCCACACAACAAGTTCAATGGTCTTTCTTGTTTCCAAACTTGAGTAACCATCTTGCTTCACAAGTCAAAAGGAAAAGAATCTCGGCATGCCGGACTCCCAAGAAGGTGAAAAACATCTGCATAGGATTAAGTTACTTCAGTCCGGGAGGCGGGAGCGGATAAGACAAGCACACAATACCAGTAACATATCATCCGATCCGACGCAAGACAAAAATAGTTTAGATTGCCCACACCAAGTGAGTAGTATTCACTACTCGTCACAATAATATACGACTAACAATTCTGTCACAATAACATAATCTAGAACCTTATGATGACTTGGTGTAAAGGTGGACGCCAAAAGCCAAACCCAAGATTGCAATGGGAACCAGGAACTGGAGAAGTTTGACGATAAACTCTGAAGTCTTGTCCTGGTTGTAATGAGGCTGCTTCGGCGGAGTGTATGTGGTACTTTTGGGGATGGTAGAGGCATCAATCTCTCCCACGTAGAAGTCCTTCAACATATCTCTGGCATTATCACTGTGACCCACGTCCTCAAAATCATCAGTTGCATCCTTCCCTGGAAAAAATACATAGCACCATCAAGTTCACTTTGTATTCAAAGATAAGCATAAAGAGACAAGAAACAACATACACATATAATATGAGAATGCACGCTACAAGATTTTTCAATTGGAAAAATCACAAACATTGCAGACCTCTGCAGGTCGTTAATCATGTCGATGATACAGTGAAGTCAACATGATTAACAAAGTTGAGGGATGTATACAGTCATTCTCTACTAAAGTAGAAAAAACAAGGACTTCTTTGTCAACCGTTTGATAAAATATCGATGACTGCAAAGTGGATGAAATTCATCCCAATCATTCTCATCTAATCAAACCAGTGAATATTATATGCAAAAATATCAGATATATAGTTTATCAGAGCCCTTCTACTGAGGGATCCAGTAAGGCCGACCCTGCAGTGTGGTTCAACAATAAAAAGTCTATTTTTAAGTCTCCTTTCAACTATTTAATTATTTGACCATCACCCCAATTCAGCTTTAACTGAAGCACTATGTTGGTCTATTTATTTGATCACAATTAGATGTCTATGTGCGTCCAATGGAGATTCAAGGATGATAAATGAATAAAAGTTAACAAAAATAGATGGTTCAGAACCTTGAACCACATTGCAACATGGGCAACAGAAGGTGACACCTAAATAAGCTTACTAAAGGCTCAATTTGGTTGGACTCTGTGTGAACTATTAACTCAAATGTTAAATGTAGTTTGTATATTGCTCACTAATTCTTGATAAATTTAAAAATTAATTCTTAAAGAAATTTCATTTAACATTGTTGATGCACAAAACCAGAGGTCTTGGTACAACGTAAATCCGACCGTGAATCTGCAAATAATGTAAATAACACAAGATGTATCGTGGTTCATCCCAAGGTTTGGGCTACGTCCACACTGATTGTATTGTATTTCTCTGAGAAGTGAGGGAGAGAGCCTCTGTAATATGAGAGAGGGGATGTGAGAGGGGTGAGAAGGCTTAGGAATGGCCTCTCCCAATTGTGAGGGTGAGGGGTCCTTTTATAGAATAAGGACTCCTCACTTATTACATATTTGCCCCTCCCTTATCACATAATTACATTTAAGTCCTCTGAGTATTTATACGAGATCTAAATACGAGACCCTAAATATGGTATAAACAATAGTCCTCCAAGTCTTCAGTCAAGAGGGTCTTTTGGCTGGAGACTTAAAATTCAGTCCATGTGTGTGCCGAAGTAACTAGATGTTGTCTTGAACTGATGCTCGATGTGAGGCAGTGCTCAATCTGAAATGACGCTCAACTAGAAGTAGCACACGCTGCGAGGTTACTCGGCTTCGTAGCTCATGTTGCCTTGGTTGGCTCGGCTTGCGGCGTTTGAAGGTGTGGGAGTCCCTTTTATAGAATAAGGGCTCGCCTCTCAATACATGAATGATGGGCTAGAGTTGATGCTCTCTAATGGTGGTGAAGGAGTCCCTTTTATAGGATAAGGGTTTGCTCCTCAATACATAAGTGATGAGTGCTTTCTAATGAAAGTGAAGAAGTCCCTTTTATAAAATAAGGGCTCGTTCTTCAGTACATGAATGATGGGCTAGAGTCCCCCAAGTATTTTTCATGAGACCCAGTTAAGGCCCAATATATGGTACATAATGTAGTTCCTCAAGTCTTCGGTCAATAGAGTCTGTTGGTTGGAGACTTCAAATTGAATCCATGTATGGGCCGAAGTGGCGGTTGTTCGGAGGTGGTATTTGTATTCCCTGCACTAAAGCTTTGTAGGTGAAGCTTTGCAAGTGAAGCTTTTGAAGCTAGAGCTTTTGTAAATGAAGCTTTTGAAGCTAGAGCTCTTGTAAATGAAGCTTTTGAAGCTAGAGCTCTGTAAATGAAGCTTTTGAAGCTGATTGACATGAGTGATGCTCATGAATGTTTATGTTGATTGACATGAGTGATGCTCATAGATGTTGTCATGGGTGATGCTCATGAATGTTGACATGAGTGATGCTCATGAATGTTTATGTATGATTGATATGAGTGATGCTCATGAATGTTTATGTATGATTGACATGAGTAGTGCTCATGCTCATAAAGATGAGTTTCTTCTTCACCTGGTTGGTGGTATGAGTGGCAAGTTGCCAAATGATATTAGAGTACGGGTTGTACATTTCATCATCGGGTTGGTGGCATGAAAGGCTAGTTGTCAAATGATATTAGAGTACGGGTTGTACATTTCATCACTTGGTTGGTGGTAATAGCGGCGGGTTGCCGAATAATTGTGGAGTACTGGGCATACTTTTGATGACCTGGTTGGTGCTATTTCGGGCTTATAGGCCTTCGCCCTCCACAACATGCCAGCCCATGTGGGCTTTGTCGTTTTTTTTTTTTTTTTTTTTTTACCCTCTGATGGGATTTATACATATTACCGTCCGATGAGGTTTATACATATTACCCTCTGACGGGGTTTATACAGATGTTTCCGAAAAATAAGGAAAATAAATTACATCATTCTGGTGGGGTGTTTATTCCTTGCTTTTGCAGTGTTTTTCTACTGCACTCTCTCTATCTCTTCATCTGGCAGACAGAAGGAATCATAATAATACGAAAATCTTTTGCTTTTCTTCTTTTCTCTCCACTGCGTCTCTGTCTTTTGCTTTTGTGCCGCAGCTCACTTGACTATTTTTCTTTCTGCTTTCTTCTTTTACTTTTCTTTCTCTTTCCTTGCACTGCTTTGCTTTGCTTTTACTTTCTTTTTCCTTTGGGTTGTCTGCACCAAAACGGAGCCTTTGGACTGAGGGTAAATTTCACATTCACCGCAAGAGGAATTGACACAAGAACCGGGAAGAATTTCAGGCAATTCGAGCTCCTCCCCTGATTTCAAACCGAAGAGATTGGGCCAGCCCGGACCCCAACAAACAATCGAAAAATTCCTGGTGGTTAATCCCCAAACGAAAAACCGACCCAGAAGCAATTACTTCAAAAGACACCCCATTTGTGTGGTTAAATGGAAATTAATGGGTTAAGCTTTGTTGGGATTTTGATTCAGTGGTCTGAGGATATCAGAAAGGAGGGAGATCTGTGTAGGCAAACAAATCTCTGAAATTCGTCGCCCGTTCATTACGACATCTCCAATATCTCTCTGTTTTTTTTTTTTTTGTTGTTGGTCAGGATCAGAATTCAGTGGAGAAGTGGGGTGCTGCATTTTGGGGTTGCAGGCCAGGCAAAGTAAACCGGAGTGTGCTGCGTTTTGAGTCGATGCCGTAGCAGATTGGACTGGCTCTTCGCAGACCTCGCCAAATCTCAACCACCAGATTGCTGTCCGGACGATCGCACACTTTTCTCTTCTTCTGCTTGAGCTTATTGGTCGCGAAGTGCTGGAACATCATCTGGACCCGTGGAAAACTGCTGCATGGCCCCCTCTTGTGACCTGGCTCCATGTCGTTGGGTCCACCACTCGTGCAATCTTCCTTGCATGTGTGCTCCAGGCACTCAATTGCTTCGCTTAGTTGGAGATACAACCTCTACTCCTCCCTATGCTTCCTTGTCCTCTTCTTCGTGATTCGATCTCGTCGATGAATTGCAAGATCTCGAGTTCGAGCCAAGGGTCGTGATCTTGCAAGAACTTCCATCCTTCAGTTGTCCAACAACCTTGAAGTGATTAGCGGCCGACTTCAGGCACTTGAGGTAGAGATTTGCCGCGTCGCACATCTTCGCCAGTTGGAGTACGTCCACCACATTTTTGATGGTCAAACGTTGCCCAAGCTCCTTCGTGCACCGGTGCTTCAGCTGTGATGGAAATTCTACATAGAGGAGTCGGTGTTTCGATGGCTGATCAGGTGGTCAAAAACATGAAGACCAACACGAACGCCGCATTCAGATGGAAGAAGCTGTTCGAGGAGCCGGTATCAGATGGAAGCGGCTCGAAAAGAGAGCCAACGAGTTGTTATTTGCACAGAGGCAAAAGCTCCGTCTTGAAAAGGCGGGACATGGGCCTGCAAGGTTTTGTAGTAGAAGGCCTCTTCTAGCTCGGACATGTATGTAGTCCTGTTTAGGCGGATCAGGTGGTTAAGCATTTTGCTCCGCCGGCTTGCCTGAACTGGTTTCCGCTTCGGCTTTTGACCCACGGGCACTCTCATCTCTGCATCTGGTCGATGCTTTAAGCCGTTTCCCATCACAATCCCTCGCGCCAATATTGCCACTGCTTTTGGGAGACTCGGCGTCGGCGTTCCCATCATAATCTCCTTCTTGACCTTGATAAGGGTATCGAGCACCATGGGCCTACACAACAAGGATCATCATCTTCACTGTCACCTTGGGCTTTGGCAGCCATGGCTGATCTCCAACCCATCAGAGATATTCTCTACCCAAAGACCCGGATGTTGTAAGAAAGCTAGCTAAAGCTTCTCATTTGTATTTAGACTCAAAATGAGTTCTTTCTCTATAGATGGATGGATTGGCTTTTTCTCAGCTTGGTTGTGTTTCTTTGAGAGAGAGAGATGAGTGATTTGATATCTGGATCTTTTCTGTTTCTGGGTTTTTGCAGATTTTTGCAGATTCACGATGGAGGTGAAAAAATGAAAGAGAACCGACATAGTTTTTTGTGTCGATTCCCACAGACGGCGTCAAATGTTGATGCACAAAACCGGAGGTCTTGGTACAACGTAATTCCGACCGTGAAGCTACAAGTAAAATAAATAACACAAGATGTATCGTGGTTCACCCCAAGGTTTGGGCTACGTCCACACCGATTGTATTGTATTTCTCTGAGAAGTGAGGGAGAGAGCCTCTGTAATATGAGAGGGGATGTGAGAGGGGTGAGAAGGCTTAGGAATGGCCTCTCCCAATTGTGAGGGTGAGGGGTCTTTTTATAGAATAAGGACTCCTCACTTATTACATATTTGCCCCTTCCCTTATCACATAATTACATTTAAGTCCTCTGAGTATTTATACAAAGTCTAAATACGAGGCCCTAAATATGGTATAAACAAACATCATACCTGTTGCTGACACCAATACATCATCACCACCAGGATGGTCCTCCAAGAACTTGGTCACATCATAAACCTGATCCAAAAACAGATATTGGCAGTATTTAGGTGATATAATTGGGGAAAAAAGCAAGCAGGCTAACTGTCTTATGCTAGAAATAAGACAGCAATACCAAACACCTTGATAGTTAGATACTAGTTTGGTCATTCGGCATCCCGTGATAGTGTAAAACTATTAAGACTTCAAGCACACCTCTAGTTCCTAGAATGCACCTTTAAACAGAGGAAATTATCACAAGATATTTTCTTAGATATGGAAACAAGTAGAATTCTATGCTGTTATCAGCTCAATGAGTTAATTTTTGTGGAGGACAAAAAGAATAATTCTATATGACCACACAGCAGCTAATTATTTGGCTATGTTCATCCACCTTCATGCCTACATCTGTCCATAGAAACATTATTCTTCTGCCTATAACAACTATACGCAAAGTCAATTATTCCTTTGCATGTATCTATCTAAGCATCCTTAAACTGGATGTGTCTAAGGAATCCTTATAACAATTTAAACAAATTAACTTTTACAATACATCACTGTAAAGAAGCTAATTAAAATTTTATTTTTTTTCAAATTTGGGAGATTATATTTTGAGGTTATAGCATTTCCACTTTTTACTTGCAAGCTGTCACTTTTGTCGTGGATGTACCTCTAGACACCATATCACTTAAGTGTTATTAGCAAGTAAATCAGCACAACTTCCGCTTAGGCATGAAATGGTTGGATTTGGAGGACACTTCATCTAGAATGCTATATGATATACGAGTTCTGTACGGTAATTAGTAATTATACACCATTTCAGCTATGATGGTCATGACTTGTGGGACAATTCATCCATGTTTGACACCTAATTGGATGGTTTGAAAATCATGGTCATAGTGCTTTTCTGATTTAACCCTTTAGTCAGAAATGCAGGAAATGTCATAATTTAACAAAATCAGCTGATCTGATTAAAAAATAAATAAATAAACAAACAAACAAAATCAGCTGGTCTGAAAAATAATAATGTGCTTTTCTTAGTTTGTAATCTTTTTAGCAAGTCCTACACTAGAAGAGAATCGCATCACTAAGCATGCTCTACACATCAAATATAGTGTTTCAAAACATATACTCGTAGATTTGCAGAACAAGAGAAGGAGACATTTGTATCCAAATGCTAAAGCTTAGGAAGAAAATACCAAATAAATTACTAAAGTGACAGTAAAAATATAGATACTATTATTGGAGTAAACTACAACGAGATAAGAGGAACAAAATAGTCTAAATCAATGAGGAAGAGTTTGATTGGCACTCGGCCTTCTAAAATTCAAGGTAGGCATCAACCCCATGATGTCAATAAATTTTTCAAATCAAAGTACCAAAATTTTTCAAATCTACAAAGAGATAAGAGGAACAAAATAACTTTTATATTTTCTTAAAATCAGGTTGTCCGCATCCAGATTCCTATGGCATACAGCCGTAGTCGAATCAATAGAAACCAAATTGCAGATGCAACCATTTAGTAGTGTTAGGATCCTAGTTATTGGGTTTATATCTTTATGGTATTTTGTCTTATCCTAGTAGTAGTTGGTTTCATCCAACGGTAGTGAGGGTGGAGATGTGTTCCAATCAGGGCACCCCTCCTCTAGGGTTGTATATAAGCCTCCCTTCACCATTTGGGAAAGGCATGAATGAAAAGAACTGTTATTTTATTTCTTACTTTCCTTGCATTTCCCTTTTCTTTCCATTCCTACGGAATGGATCCTACCATCTGGTATCCATAGCCCAGGTGTGCTTCCATGGGCAAGCGCACGGCATCGGTGCCCGTGACCGACGTTTCAAAGGCGGCACTCGACTGGCAGTTTCCGCAGCAGCAAATCATCACTCAAATCCAAAACTTGCGTGCCAAGGTCACACTGATGAACCTACCGCACAATGCTCTACAGCACCACCTCGCAGATCTGGCCATCCACACTGCTCACCAGGAGCAACTCCAACAAACTTGTCTTGAGGAGCTCCGTTCTCTAAAAACCCAACCCACCACCCTCCCTCAGCCCACATGGAGTACTTCTCCGCCACAGCCCATCGCTACCTTCCACCCGTCGACGACCCCTTTCGCTGCTGGTCCTTCGTCCCCCTCTCCTAACACGCCGCCATTCCACTCCTCTTCCCATCTCGTTGGTGATTTCCCCACCTCCAAATATTTACCCCAGTCATCCAGCAGCTCTGTTTTCCATCCGTTTGACTCCAACCCACATTTCTCCCACCACTACCCGCCTCCTCCACCAACCCACGGCCCCCATTTCACCCATGCCTACTCGACCCCTCCCAATTCGCCCATGACCATTCCAGCTCCAGACTTACAGGGGCCGACGATGTCTACACCTGCCGTCCTAGAGTTCACAACAACATCGCTCGAGCCAGTTCTTCATCGTGCGAATCTGGGCAAGCAGGTTCAGTGTGTTACGGAATTCGTGTCTTCTCTGCGTGTTTGCCAAGACAAGTTGCAAACTCAGCCTACGTAAGGAGAAGATGGGATAGAGTCTCAATTGGAGGGTTTGGATTCAATGCTTGGATTGAACCCTTCCCGTGCATTTGAATCGACGCCGTCAAACCCTTACCCGAGGCCGCTCTTATACTCGCCGCCACTGACCTCCATTCCGCATTTGGAGTCAGTTACGAAGGCTCCTTGCTCCTTCTCTGCCGTTTTGATTTCCTCAATTTCGCCAAAAATTGGGTCTTCGCCCACAGTGTCTATGGGCACTCGTCAAACTGCACCACCAAATGTCATTGTGTCAATGTTTGGCTTTCCTTCATCGCCCTTTGCCTATACTATTCTGCCTTCTCATGGGTCGTTGTTGGTCCCGAATTCCACCAACTCCACCGATGCACTACCACATCTGAGTGGTTGCAACAACTTAGACAAAGGTGTACAAAGTATGGGTTTCTCGCTCACACACTCAGACGTCAATTTGCAACTAATGCGCCTTCGTCAGCTCTCTTTCCTTGACACTACGGAAACTGGACCTGCGATATTTAATTCTTTGAATGATTGGAGGGAAATTGGAGGGTTTTATTTTGTTGGCTCCTATGTGAAGTTTTCTTTTAACGATTCCAGTTGGTGGTTTTGTAAGTACCTTGTGGGCACATTCGAGAAAGGTATTTTGAATGCAGCTGAACTGTTTGATGAAATGTTGATGAAATGTCTATGAGATGAGTGATGGCAATATGGGTACTCTATTTGATTTCCTATATCACTCGGAAAGCGATTTGGATGCTTCGCTATAGACCTATATGCTGATTTCTCTCTGCTGTTCCCTAGGAACCTTGACTTTCGGCCTGTATGGGATCCAGGCAATGCTGTAATTAACACTATAGAGTTGATGTGCTGTTTTATGTGCCACGAGAACCATTTCGATGTGCACCCTCAGTTTTTTGTTTTGCAGCTAGACCTCATAAATCCTTCAATGCATTCTACCTGTCTACTTCTTGCCACAGGAATAGGAATTATTCAACATAAATCTAGGCTTTTGCACTTGATGGTCCAATCTCAGTACATGAGGTCCTGTTCTTGTTCCAATCTTTCAACGGATTATGTTGTTTCTATGACCGAAATGCACGGTTTCTTTCATGATTGGGAGTTGTGCATTTATGAGCATGAACCATATCATATTTCTATTGTTGGAGTTTGCCCGTTTGCAACCACCCATGTTATTCCTCCACTTCAGAGACTTGTTGGTCTTGTTCTTATTACTGATCCCATGGTTATACTGAATGCTTTTGGCAAGCATTTTAATGGTCCAAAGTCCGTAGTTGAGTGCACTGCTACATATCTGGTTGATGTTATAGCTTCTCTATTTGTGTCTAATAATACTCTTTCTCAGTTAGTTGAGAGACACTACAAAACCCTTGACCGTTTAAACGTAAATGGGTTATTGCCTTTACATGATTTGATTGAGTTGGCTTCTACTGACTTTGGCCTCAATGCTAGTGAGATGATTTTTTTTGTATACTTGGAGGGCTTACTTGGTCATGCTCAGGAGAGCATTGGTTTGCCAGTGTGGAGCAACGATGGACCACATGGTCTTGCAGGAAATATTCAGATTTTGGGCATTGCAAGTATGATAGAAGAACCTGAAATGATTTTTATGGAGCCAATCACGCAAGGCCAAACTAGCAAGAATTTTAGTGATCCTTAGTTTCAGGAAGGGGGCAGCTTTTCTGTCAAGTGTACCTCAAAATTCGTATCCTACCTGCTTGTGCCTTCTAAACCTCCTCATGATTTCTTTGCGAGTTACTGCAAGACCACCCAACCCAACTTGATGTGGTATGCTATCGTTCTGATCTCCGAGTTCTATGATAACAACGATCAATGTTATGATTCAAATTTGCAAAAAGAGACCAAGGTAATATCACAAGCACTGATGCATGGAATTATGGCCTCTCTCACTATACCGCTGTATGGATTAATTGTGGGATCATATCGGCATAATGTTGATCTGCAATACCTGATTGGTTGCATCACTCTTCTCGAGACTTGGTGGCAATGGCAGTCCTTGAATTCTAAACTAATTCGACATACTTCTGAATTTCCAACAGCAAAATATTTGGGAAGAATTGAGGTATTCAATGGCTTTGTGACAAGTTATTTTCCACACTTCCAACCTATTCACTGAGCATGTGAACGGGATGACTGATGTGATTCTGCATTATTGGAATGACTACACGCATGCAGTGCTCGTGTGTGTGGCCTTAGCGCTCTTTTCAATGTATAAGCTAGAAAATATTTTTGTTAGCACGATTCTTTCGTTTGCTACTACTGAAATCACTTGCATGAGCTATTGGTTCAATCCAAAAGTTTCGTTCGCTGATAATCAGATTTGGAACCGTAACGTGTTCGTCTCATTAATTGTGTGGATGGGTGTTTTACTGGGAAACATTGTTCCGATAGAGCTGTTAGTTCCTCACCTCTTATATATCAGATTACTGGGTTATCCAAGGTTTGTGGAAGCTGACCAATTAAGGAGTGCACTCAGAGACCAAATACTTTTCCAAGACGACATTTCCTATATGACTTTGGGGATATCAATCACTTTTCTTGATGTCTCAAATTTCATAGTTTTGAAGATTCCAATGGAACTAGCAGTTGTATCCAACGAGTCACACTCAGTTTCTTGCCCAACATTCTTTGGTTTTGGACCTCTGAATTCTCTCCTGTTTACTTTGTTAAATGAATCTTGGCAGTTGGAGCACAATAGGACAGTTGAGACGTGCGGCACAAATCCACTAGCACTTTTCACTGATTCTATATCAACACCTTCATGGATTATGGCTGCAACAAGGCACTTTCTGATAGGGCATCATAGTGTCATTTTTCTGTATTCCACCAATGGCCTGCCATCTTCTCCAATCCTTCCAGGTCTTCTGGTTCCTTGGGTTTATTGTTTGGCAAAAATTGGCTATATTACATGCTTGCTAGACTTGTGGTCTATTTGGCGATTCACACCACTGGTTTTGGAAGCATTTATCATGCTAATTTTTTTGGAACCCCAAGGCTTGGGAGAACAAGCAGCGCAAGTCTCTACATACCAACTTGACGGCATGAGGACATGCCTTATTTTAAGGGGAAGGGAATGTTAGGATCCTAGTTATTGGGTTTATATCTTTATGGTATTTTGTCTTATCCTAGTAGTAGTTGGTTTCATCCAACGGTAAGGCTAGCCGACATTCACCTCTCCCAGACCCTGCGTAAAGCGGGAGCCTTGTGCACTGGGTACGACCTAGTAGTAGTTGGTTTCATCCAACGGTAGTGAGGGTGGAGATGTGTTCCAATCAGGGCACCCCTCCTCTAGGGTTGTATATAAGCCTCCTTTCACCATTTGGGAAAGGCATGAATGAAAAAAACTGTTATTTTATTTCTTAATTTCCTTGCATTACCCTTTTCTTCTCCATTCCTACGGAATGGATCCTACCAAGTAGTCTGCTTTAAAGAAACACATCCATGCGAATTTATATCTAAAGATGATAGTGGAATATCAACAAAGCCATAAACATAAACATAAGCTCAACCAATTAGCACCAAAGATTGACATGATCTCGATCAAAGTTTCATGGTAAGAAATTAACCGAAACGATGTCGAGATTTACTTTACGGGCATGAATTTTGACATGCATAACAACAGATTGTTCTTGAACAAAGTAAAAAACAACAGATTCTTCAGGTGAATTCCCAAAAAGAAAAAAATACAAAAAAACCAAGATCCACGATTCTAACAAGGAACACAATTGTCAATTTTCATCATATGTATGGTTGAATTCGCATGCAAGGATTCAAATTCCCAATCCTTACTGAATCACAGCCTTCAAAAATAAAGACATAGAATATAATCCAAGAAGCAAGCAAGATGATTGATTTTATAAAATATGTTGAAGAGTGGGAAGGGGAGAACCTTGCCATTGATGATAAGCCAGCAGTCCTTGGGGGTGTTGTGCTCGGAGACTTGAGCCAAAGTGAAAACCTTTCCGCCACTACCCATTTGCCTTTCTTGGTATCTCCGTTGCGTACTGATGGAAGGAGACGATGCAGGGGGAAACTTGATGTCAGTGTAGTGTAAATAATGTGTGTGTGTGTGTGTGAGAGAGACAGAGACAGAGACAGAGACAGAGACAGAGAGCCGGATGGGTTGTTAGGTTATTGAATAGATTTTTGGTAGGTACGCGGACGAGGATTGGAGGGCATTCGTTGGGTTGGTAGTAAACTGGTGATTTTGGTGGAAAGTTTGGTCATTTTTGTTGTTAGTTTCACGTTTTTCTAATCATGTAGTGCGTTTGTTTTGGGGCCGAATTCTAATTTTATGGAGCTTTTTTAGGGACCGACACGGTTTTAGTTTGATTCAGTTGCCTTATTGAATCAAATCATATCAAAGGCAAATTAATGGAAATAGTTTTTACACTTTGAATTTTAACTAAAAACCATGTAATGACTTTATTTAATGGTTATGACAAAATCTAAAATGGCCTAGCTAAAATAATTTATTGGGCTTCCAATTTTACCCCTAACGTTAAGTTTTCTCACCCGTTTATTTGGTACATTTCATTCGTATGAAGAGAGAAAAATTCCATAAACTACGATTATTTCTGTAATTTTCTCATTTCCCCAACCACCATCCGATCTTATACTCTGTCAAACTCCAAAAATGGCGATGAAATCCTATGGATGTGATAAACAGGTGCAAATCTCGATTCAGAAAGAAGCGGAGATGTCATAAGACTTGCCGAATCTACCTTCCGTCGAAGAAATTGGATAAGCAAATTTTGAATGGTGTGCATTGGGATTTGACTTCTTTATCAAGACGATTGAACAACCAAACAATGAACCTCTTGGCCTAGGTTCTTTCATACCCTTACCTTCAAGGGTGGTTAGGTTTGATTCGTGCATTTTGGATTTTTCAAGTTTTATGGATACAGATACAGGGAACGTAAATGCAATGAACTAAAGAACGACAAGAAATTAAACACAAGAAGTTAATTTGCATAATAAAGAAAGTTGGAGTTCCACATAAAACCAATTGGCAAAATGGGAAATAACTCAACTTACATATAAACCCATGTAAGTTCCCTCCTCCAATCAATGGGATATTCATTCTTAATACATCCCCTCACATGTGACGAATTTTCAAGCTTAACGCGTGAACAACAAAATTTGGGTGAAAAAGAATGGCGTTGTTTTTTATTTTATGAAGAATTCGACAGTTGAGTTGGATGCTTTCTATCCAAGATGGACGAATCCAAAGAATCCGAAGTGATGGTGTCCACCTTGCAATCAAAGGTGGAGTTTGAGAATTCTTGTCAAGTTGCTTTGATCCAAATAACACCTTCAATGGAAAAATAGTTATTTTTTTATAGTGGGTGAGAAAATAGCGTGGAGTAGGATTCTCTTCCCGCTTTTTTTCCCTCCCCTTTTCTTCCCTCCATTCCTATTTGAACGATCACGGTTAAGCCACGTCAACATCTTATATTAATTTTTTATAGAAAAAGAAAGACAAAATAGAGAATGTGAGAGGAGGGGATGTAAAGAGGAGATGAGAGAATCATAGTCTATTTGTTGCAGTCATTTATAATAGAAATGTGATTGTGGAAATTCTAGTATATCTAGGGATATCTTTGAATATTCCCTTTAGTAGTTAATATCTTATTAGAGTTGTAATCCTAAAAGAACGGTGAGGATTTAACATATCCTACTACTATAAATAAAGGCACAATTGGATGATACCATACACACCTCACAATTAAATCTCTCTTTTTTTTTTGCTTATTGTCACCGGCCTTCGTCTCTCTATTCCTTTAGAATAGTTCAATCCAATAGGTCTAGAACACGTTATCAGCACGCTCTTACTAGAAGTTAAGGAACAGAATGATCGTAGGAGGAGGCTCTCTTCTACAAAATTCAAAGGCTTTTATTTGTTTTCTGCCAATCAGGTACGCTTAAAATAAAGTAAGATATTTGAAACGACATGACGTATGAAAACATTCCCCATGATGCATGAATCCCTTATATTTATATTTTTCCTTCCGATATATATATATATATATATATATATATATATATACACGTTTCATGCATTACGTAATTATATTGTTATGTGGAATTTGTGAGTCAAAGCATATAAATAAATTGGAAGCAATTTAGGATTTTTCAAACCCTAAAGATGTCAAAAAACAAAAAAACAAAAAACAAATATGGGATTATGCGGCACGACAGCCACACCATCGTGGCACCGCCGCCGAACCACTGCTCTGGCTTGTAGCCTAGCCGCGTGGAGAAAATCATGGAACTATGTCGTTTTGACACCTTAGACCACACAACAGCAGCCCTTTGGGCTTTGCTGCCCATGCATAAAGGCGCAGGCCTTCGGCCTGGTAGGCTTATATGGGCCTGAAGTCCCCAAGCGTAAACCGAGAAGCGTGCAACCTTCTTGGACTTGTCCGCATGTTCCTGGCCCATCTCTTGCAGCTTTTGCTGTTGGGTTTTCCTTAACCCTTGATAGGCCTACTCGTAGCAACCCATTACTTACTGGGCTTCGGCCTAGCTTTCGGCCCATTCGACCGTAGCTTTCGCTGCTGAGCTTGACTCGCCCAGACATAAAAACCCAAAACCCAACTTCGGTTGGGCTTCCCTCCACCAACCCGCAAGCCGGCCTTCAGCTGGGCTTGACCCGTGGCCCAAAACCAGCAGCTTTTGCTACTGGGCTCACCCAGACCACTAGGCCCGAGGCCTGCAACCCTTTCCGAGGCCCAATAAACTTGCAGCCGAAACTGCAGAGCCTATTCCTGCATTATTTTTCGACCCAATGCCAATTTTGGCATCCAGGGGTTATAAATCATGCCCAAATATTTTTTGGGGTGCTTTGGTTTATGCTAATTAATTCTAATTTAATTATCACTTGGTTTATCACCAACCGAAGCTAATATGACCCGTTTGTCATTATTTTGCTTCCTTGATCGACCTCGTTTGGTCCCGATCTAGTGAATTAATTAAAAGTGACATGCAGTCCATTAATTTGATAATTAATCCAAAATTATTGACCTGAAATCACTTTTTGACATTAACAATTCAATAATTTATTTTTATACTTTGAACCGTTGACATCCTTTCGTAGTCCTGAAGCTTTCACACTTGAGTTCTCAAAGCAACTCAAATCCACTACACTTAAATCAGCATATTGCATTCTATGTTCTTGTAGGAACCTCTTCTTTATGAACTAACCGTTCATAAAACTAAATTGGACCTGTAGTTTCATATTTAGTGCCTTTGAAACCCGAAGTTTTCATTCAAAACTTACCACATGAAACTTGTAGCTTTCATGCTTAAATTAAACTAATACATGTATATAGAACTCAAATGTTCTATGATGTATATCAATGGATTACCATATGACAAACCACATTTTGTTGTACCCTCCATTTTAGGGACATGTCGAACTTGAACAAGCCTAATTTCAACTCTCTGGAAGTATCTAGAAGAAACTAAAGTGGGTTCAAGACGTGAAGCTCTATCTTACTGCAAAGGGTATTAGAGCCACCATTAAGGCACCTATCGACGACAAACCCGTTGATGAAGCTCAGAAAACTACTGTAATGATCTTCATTCGAAGACACATCCATGATGCACCATAAATACATTTACTTGCTTGAAGCAAGACACGACTGGCAGCATCTACGCTTCCAAGACTTTAAGTTTGTGAATGAATACAACTCTGAAGTTTATAAAATCCAATCACTACTTAAGTTCTGTAAAGTGGACTTAACCGAATCAGATCTCCTGGAGAATACCTATTCGACCTTCCATGCCACCAATATTGTCCTGTAACAACAATATAGGGCACAAAAGTTCACCAAATTTTTGGATTTGATCTCTGTTTTACTTCTCGTTGAAAAGCAAAACCAGCTTTTGATGAAAAATCATCAAGCTCAACCCACTGGCTCGAACGCTGCTCTTGAAGGTCATGTGACCAATTCTAGCAGCCATAAACGACGAAAAAGGCATCGTGGCTGTGGTAATGAGTGGTAAGCCTAACTACAGGCCCAAGGTCAACAAAGCCAAGGCCCACCTAAGGGAGGAAATTTAACCCAGAAGAGCCAACCCTTTGCCCCTAAGGCCCCAAACTTCAAGAACAAGGGAAAGCTACTGCTCAATTGGCTTCCACTAAAATGGACATGTGTTACTGCTGTGGATCAAAGGATCATTGTTCACATGCATGCAGAGCTACCCCTGAGGCCATTGCCAAGTATTATTCCCATCGTGAATCTAACTTTGCCAATGTGGAACATCTCAAATATGCTACTACATCCATGGAGATATCAGATTTTAAGGAGACATCAGCTCCTATGGATGAATAAGTTTTTATTCTTCTAGACATGTTTTTAGGGTGTTTTTACCCCTAGTGGCCGAACACCCTCCTCCCCCCCATTTTTAGGTTTATGGTTTAATTTGTGGACAATTTTTCTAAGTATTTGGAATAATTTGTTTGGTTTTGGTTTGGTTTGAATTATGGATAATTATTTTTATGGATATTATTTCTCGAATTGATTAATTTAATGAATGGAATTATATTTATGCATGTGACCAATTCAATCAATTTATTTCTAGGTATGTCTAGTGGGGAAGTTAGTTGTCTAGCTGATAGTGCTACCACGCACACCATATTGCGTAAGCGACACTATTTTACTATCTTAACCATTAAAGAGGCCTTTAATTCTTTATGTTCCAGAAGAACGTTGCTGAGTTTTAGAGATATTCAAGATAATCAATATCATATTGAAACCACTGAAGATAATGGATCTGAATTTCTTTGTATCACTTCTTACGAGTATGGCCAGAAGTGTATTCACGAGAAGTTGGAATGTCTCCTGAGTGGGTTGTACATAACAACCATTCGCGGCATAGAAGCCCCACCATGTGGCCAGCCCTATGCTTGAGTTCCAGAGCACTTTGCTGCTTTAGCATGACCTTATGAGACATCTCGGAAGTAACATGATGCGCTGTATCCTCAAATCATCACATGGGCATCATTTGCCTCCCTACGTTGGATTCTCACTATGCAAAGCGTGTTCTTTGGGGAAGTTGAATACTCAACCCTCAATTACAAAGATTATTCACAACCCTCCTAAGTTTCTTCAGAAGATCCAAAGGGATATTTGTGGACCTATCCAACCAACATGTGGGCAATTTAGATACTTTATGGTGTTGGTTGATGCATTAACACGATGGTCACATGTTTGCTTATTGTCCATACGTAACATTACATTTGCGAAACTCCTAGTACAAATTATTAAGCTTAGGGCTCACCACCCTGATTATCTGATCAAGTCGATTCGACTGGATAACACTGGAGAGTTTACGTCACATACTTTTGACGATTATTGCATGTCAGTAAGGATTGAAGTCGAACATCTTGTACCCCATGTTCACACCCAAAACGGCCTGGTAAAAGCTTTCATAAAGTGCATTCAATTGATAGCTTGAACTTTGGTTATGAGAACCAAATTGTCAGTATCTGCCTAGGGCTATGCAATATTGCATGCATCTATGTTGGTCCGCTTGAGGCCCATCGCTACCCAACCTTATTCACCATTACAGTTGGTTATTTGATATAAGCTTGACGTCTTACATTTACGTATGTTTGGGTGCGTAGTTTATGTGCCAATAACGCTGCCACTACGTACCAAAATGGGTCCTCAAAGAAAAATAGGAATCTATGTTGGTTATGATTTACCATCAATTATTCGCTATTTAGAGCCCCTGACATGAGATCTTTTTACCACTTGTTTTGCGGATTGTCACTTTGATGAGATAGTCTTCCCGTCATTAGGGGGAGATAAGCATGTGAAAATTCTTGGAGAACGCCGCGAATTATCGTGGCATGCTCCCACTATGTCTCATCTAGATCCCTGCACTGCCCAGTCTTAAACTGAGGTGCGATGAATTATAGATCTTCAGAGCATTGCTCAAAGCATAACAGATGCTTTTATTGATCTAGCTAAGGTGACAAGATCACATATACCTGCTGCAAACGCACCTGCAAGGATAGACGTACCCCGTGTAAATAGTAACATCGCCTGGGAAGGCCAAACCATCCCTTAAGTTGGGGAGGCCGCACCTTCCACGCGGCCCAGTACATTGGTGGCTAGCTAACCAAGTTGTTTTGCATAAAATTCGTAAGAGTTTATCACCCATTACTTCTAGTGTTGTTCCTTGCTGTTTGTAAGTATTTTTAAGCTGTTTTAGTGTGTTTTGACATAAAAATCCGAAAATCTCATAAAAATTTGAAAAACCCAAAAAGTTGTTTTTGTGTGTTTATTTGTGTCTTAGGGTACCTTCCAACACAATGATGAGGATTTGGTTTTTAATTACATAACTGTTAAAGAGAGTTATAAACATGGATGAAAATTTGATTTACTCTTTGGTGTATGCTTGGTTGTGGTTATAATTTATGAAGTCACATGCAATCATAAAGGAAAAATCAGTTTTTGTAACATGCTTGAAGGAAGGAACTCAAATGAACGCTACAACCTTGTGGACTTGAGCCTAAACGTTTATTTGGAGAGTTAATAATATGTGCATCATTGTTTTCTAAAGTCGTTGCATGATCTCATTATTCTTTGCTTGGTTGCTACTTAGAAGGCGTTTCATCATTTAGTTCCAAATGCTAGAACTCATGCCTATTTCATTCAAAGCATGCTATTGATTTACATAACACATATTCAAGATGAAGTTGTGTAGTGACCACCAAAGCCAAATTACCGTGCCCTTATTTCATTATGTGTTTAAGTTTAACCCCGTTGAGCCTTTTTAAGCCTATGTTCTTTGTTAATCCACACTATCCTTACCTAGCCTAGTTTTAGGACCATCCATACCCTTGTTCTTGAAGCATAGTAAAGCATGACTTAAAATGAACTTTTTTTTTATCAATGTATTGCAGAAAGCAAGTGTGGGGGAAATGATTTTTGTGTGTGTGTGTGTGCCAAAGTCCTTAATAAGGCATGGGTAAAAAGAAAAAAAAATGGTGGTGCACGGCAATGATGGAAAGGTGAATAGTGGAGTGACACCCCTTTGTGGCTGAGCTCTTTGTCCTTTTTACATTAATTCTTCTTTCTCTTTAACACATTCCTAGCCTATTTAGTCTTCAATTTTGTCCATCCACCTTGCTCCATGCATGTGCTATTCATTCCAAGCCCAAAACTGCTCCAAAATGCATCTTATTGCTTCATAAGGCCTATAGACCTACAAACACACGAAAATAGCTTGAAATACATAATTAACTAAGAAATAACAACATAAATGCATGAGAACAAGCTAACTCAGTTGTATAAATATGCTCCTATCACTAGCCAATCATTTGCTCCGACCTTGAAGCATGGCAGACCCTTTGGTTCAAAGGATTCACAACCCCGAAAGAGGAAAACAACATAAACTAGTGACCCTAGTTTGAATTCGACCATCGCTCACTCATCTGTTCCAACACATAAGGTTATTGTAGATTATGGCGATTTTTAGATGAGACAACCCGACCTCCTGAGAATCGTGAGATTTCTGTCCACTACGTAGTATTTGATGACGTTTGGATTTGGATTGAGATGATCGTCGACTATGCATTTGCATACACAGTAGCTACTGACATCATACTTAGCGATGACATCGAACCATGTTCTGTTGATGAATGCTGACATAAAACGGATTGGTCAAACTGGAAACAAGCAATCCAGTCAAACTCGATTCGTTTGCGAAACGTAAGGTGTTTAGACCTATAGCTCATACTCCACCACATGTGAAGCCTATGGGCTACAAGTGGGTTCTTGTGAGGAAACATAATGAGAAGAATGAAATAGTATAATACAAAGCACGCCTTGTAGCTCAAGGCTTCTCTCAGTGCCCTGGGATTGATTACGAGGAGACGTATTCCCCCGTAATGGATGTCATAACGTTCCGCTACCTTATCAGTTTGGTAGTTTTTGAAAAACTGAATATGCAGCTTATAGACGTGGTAATCGCGTATCTCTATGGGGATCTAGATGCAAAAATATGCATTAAAGTTCCAGAAGGATTTCCATTGACTGGTTCAAATAGTTCTAGACCACAAAACACTCTATCTATTAGATTGAGGAGATCACTCTACGGATTGAAACAATTCGGGCAGATGTGGTATAATCGTCTGAGTGAATATTTGACAAGTCAAGGTTATGTGAACAACAAATTATGCCTATGCGTGTTCACAAAGAAGTCACATTATGGATCTGCGATCGTTGTAGTTTATGTCGACGACATGAAACTCATCAGAACTCCCGCAAAGCTTGAGGAAATTTTTGTTCACTTAGAAATCGGAATTTAAGATAAAAGATCTTGGGAAAACTCGATATTGTCTCGGCCTAGAGATCGAGCATTGTTCGGATGGAATCTTAGTACATCAATCGAACTATACGCAATAGGTGTTATGACGTTTTAATGAGGATAAAGAGAAGCCTTCGAGTACTCCTATGGTCGTTTAGACTCTAGATGCTAAACAAGATCCCTTCCGTTCAAAGGAGGATGAGGAAGAGATTTTGGAGCCTAAAGTTCCATACCTAAGTGTAATTGGGGCTTTATTGTACTTAGACCCAACATCTCCTTCGTTGTTAATCTTTTAGCTAGATACAGCAATGCGCCCACATGTAGACACTAGAATGGTGTTAGAGACATTTTTCGGTACCTTAAGGGTACGATGGATTTGGGCTTGTTCTACCCCCTCCCAAAATCCTCGAAAGGAGTCGCCGCCCCCCTCGGTTCTCCAGTTGATTCCCGCCTTGTTGGTTACACAGATGCTGGATATCTATCTGACCCACATAGGGCACATTCTCAAATAGGCTATGTCTTTACCATTGGAGACAACGCTATATCTTGGAGGTGTACCAAGCAAACGCTAGTTGCAACTTCTTCGAACCATGATGAGATCCTTGCCCTACATGAAGCATCGTGTGAGTGCTTTTGGTTGAGAGCAGTCATGGAACATATTTGAAGCACTAGTGGTCATACTTTCATCGTTAATCTTCCTATGACGATCTTTGAAGACAATGCAACATGTATTAAGCAGTTAAAGAAGGGATACATCAAGGGAGACAACACCAAGCACATAGCGCCAAAGTTCTTTTATTCTCATTAGCAACAACAACATCAGAACATTGAAGTCAAGCAAATCTATTCCTAGGACAACCTGGCTGATCTCTTTACCAAGTCTACTTTTCAGAAGCTTGTCCAAGGAATCGATATGTGTAAATTATCTGAGTTGAATTGCTTATGGTTCTTTTATTTGGAAGTTATGTCTAACTTGGGAGTAGTATCTTGAAGCATACTCACTTAATCTTAATGTACTCTTTTTCATATGATTAGGAGCATTTTTCCCACTAGGTTTTTGCTACCTAATGAGGATTTGATGAGGCACCCATCCTGGGATGATCATTGTAACGCCCTGCCTTGAAATATTTATTTCAAAAAATAATATCGATGATAGACCCAAACTAAACTCTTGTTTAGTTAACTACCATTAATCACGATTCTCTACCTCAATTTCTTTTTCCTCACAATATTTATGATCAACATTGATTTACCAAAACATAAGGTTAAATCTCAAATTATTCACCAAATTCCCTTTCTTAGTTCAATTTCTCAACAAAAGATTTGTCTTGATTATTTAACGTTGCATCTAACCCATGTTAGACTGCCTACATACCTTGAACGGGATTAAGCCTTTCGTAGTTCACCATTCAATCTTAATCCATTTCCGATTATATTTCCAATAAATAAAATATCCAACATTAGTTCTAATGATTGAAACACATCCAATGGGTACCAAATTCATATTTAGAATATCCAAATTTGTACAAAATGACAGCATCGGCCCACTGGCCACGCGTCGCAGTGGGTGGCGATTTCCGGCGAATGGAAACCTAATTTTCTAACAAACTCCAAAAAGTACCAAATTTTACAGGCAAGTAGAGTTCAATGAGAGGAACAACTTTTATACTTGGGCCAAAGACCAATTCGGCTGGAAAACACCTCAAATCGACCTCGAACCGCTGGAAACCCTTGATTTGGGTGTTCTTGATTCGACTCCAAAACAGCTCCACCGCCCCCAAACTTGGTTGGGCTTTGTTCTTGGGCTCAAGAGGATGCTATAGGTTGTGGTGATTGAAGGAATTTGTTTTAGAAATAGGAGGATCGACGGCAAGAACCCCCCGCACCCACCGTGCGGTTTCTCCCAAATTCAAGGCCAATTTTCTTATACTTTTGGGTGAAATTGGTAGAGGGAACGACTGGGTTCGAGGTAAAGATCATTTTGGCACCTGTCTCGTTGTCAATGGTGGTCGAAATTGGGAGATATGGTCAGGTCGGGTTGGTGGGTCAAGGAGGGATTCGGTTCCCTCTTTCTCTTCTCCCTCATTTCCCCTATTTTCCTCTCTTCCTGATTGGCCCGTCCCCTCCCTCCTTTCTCTCCTTTCTCTTCTCTCTTTCTCATCCTAGCCGTCCATCTCTCACTCTTCTTTTCTTTTCCTTTCATCCCAACCACACACATGGCATATCACATCGCTCCAGAAAATCAGGAGTCTTCTAAAGAAGGTTAAAATTACCAAAATATCCTTGACTTTAAATGTTAATAACTTCTTCAATTTAACTTCGTTTCATGAACGGTTGTGATATCGAGCTCTATTCAAAAATATAAATTGTGACCTCGAAGGGTCTATGGATTTTTTATAATTAACTTCTAAACTTCAAACTTCGTAACTAGTTTAATTTAAAACTCAATTCAATAAATTAATATAAATTCTTGAAAAATAATATAAAATCTCAATAATACCAATACGGAAATTATAATAATTTCCGGTAACAAAATTTTAAAATTCCTCAATTAAATTTTCATAACTATAAATTGATTTTTTTCTGTTTTTTTTCTTCAACATATTCATAATTATGAGTATTCTATTTCATATATTTAAATTTTCAGGGTATTACATTCACCCCCCATTAAAATAAATCGCGTCCTCGAGATTTCAACCATCGAGTTACGAAAATGAATTAGAACTATTTCCACCATTCCTTTAATGGTGAATAAAATCATAATCTCAGTCTACGATTTTATTCAAGCTCTAAAAATAAGGAAACCAATGAATAAAAATCGTGATTCTTAACCATAGTTTCAGATTCCCTGCTAGATTCATTAGCAAAATAAATATCCTCATCAAGCCATAATTTTCATGACCTAAAATAAATACTAACATAGTAATCACAATCACCGGCAATACTATACATCAGAATTTTTTTTCTTTTTTCATGTATGACACACCCCGACTTGGGTTGTCCACTAGGACTCCGAATCAAGTTGTGTTGGCTGACACCTGGTAGGTGACGAAGCCATAAAGTGTATTGATGTGGAAGATGTGAACAAATTTAAACCTAAAAGTGCCTAAGTACAAGAGTGTGCAGTGAGCGAGTGTGAACCCATTTCACACGTGATGACAGAGCTTAAGTATAGTACAATAAAATAGGGTGAGAATTATACCATCGATGGTAATTGTCTACTCCAAGATTTGCCAATAATCCTCGTCAATACGAAAACTCTGCTACTAGAAGCTAGAGGGGTGAAAAACAAGGGTGAGTAAGCCTGAAAATAAAGTTTTAATAAAAACCTTTTGAAATCATTATAACCCCTCACCGTAAAACCTGTATAGTTTCCCAAAAATAATAGTACTACGTAGGTATAAAAACCAATGCACAAGACCAGCAAAAATTGAGATATGCCATGTCATAATATTTCAGCACTAAAAGATGTAAACCAGATGTGCAACTAATGTAAAATAGTATGCCAATTGGAGTCACCTTGTGTGACCTGTACGACTGGATCTATAGCTCATCAATCTAGGCTAGCACACGAGTCGGAGTCACATAGTGTGACTTGTATGACAGGCTGGGTATAAATATGTACGCTCAAGTGCTACGATCATGTGAAAGCTGTGCGATAAATCGCGAGTCACCTACGAGTCAACCATCTATTGTTGTCTGTAGGACAAGCTGGCACAAGACTTGGATCCAAGGTAAGCATGCGGTGCGGGATGTGAACAATCACGTGAAGGTTGGCCCTGGCCCAGGGCGGAAGCACTAATACCGAGATGCATCCATGATCAGCTTTAATGAATATATGCATACTCATATAATTCAACCATTTCAATCACATAATAACTCAACTGAACTTACCTGCGCCCCCGTAGGATCATTTGGCATAATCACAAATCCCATCATAATGCAATATTTAAATATAACACCTTTAAATCATGGCATGCTATGCATAACTCAGTTCAAAGCATTCGTGGAAACTATAAAGTTTATATATATATATATACACACACACTATAAAAAGGAAAAAGACGCACTCACCTGGAGTCCGTGCTACAAGTCCCTAGCATAATATCAAGGCGTCACGAACGAACGTCGCCTAGAACAAATATCAAATCACAACTCAGGATTCTTATCGATAGAACACATAACTTACGTAAAACACATCCCCAAGGATGTTCTAGAATGATTTGAAATCCATTGACCAAAAGTCAACCGTCGGTCAAAGGTCGATGATAGGGTCCACAACCCTACATAACTCGATTCGAAAGATCCACTCCTCGGATTTTTTATCCGTAACTTCCAAAGATCCATATTATGCTTCCTAGAACAACATCCTAAAGTTTCATAACGATCCAACGGTCGGATCTCCACCAATTGCTAAAATTAAGTGATGGTTATTTTACAAACTTACAAATCTAATTTAGGAAGATCCGTACGTCGGATTCTCGATCTGTCAGTTCCTATAATCTTCAAATATTATGTACTATATGGTACTAAGGTTTGGTGACGATCCAACAGTTAGATCATCAATTCGTATAAGGACCACGTGGTGGCCAACTAGGTGGTCAACTACGAAACTATATTAAAACATTGTAATTTCACTAAACGAATGTCAATTATGGAATCGGGGCTTCAAAATTAGCCTAAGATGGTCAGGTGGGGTATCAGCCCATGCGTCGCCGCACGCGGTTGTCGGCCGCCTTGACTCACTGGAAAGTTCAAATATTTCTAAAAACCCGTCGGAACCCTAAATTTGGGTGTGCTTTGATTCGTTCTCCATTCTTGCTCTGACGCCTCAACCAATGATAGGGAATTGTTCTTGAGCTCAAGGGGAGTTGTTTAATGGTGGGGATCGATGAGATTGCCTTCAAAAATAGCAGATCGCCGCCTAGAGACTCACGGGTTGCCGTCGGAGCTGACAGCTTCGAACTTCATAATTTAGAGCCCAATTCCTTCGATTTGTGGGTGGAATGCAAAGAAGGGAGGTTGTGGAGTTGGTTCTAGGTGGTTAGGTGATGTAATTCATTGGAAAAACCAAGGAAAAACTGTCGAATTCCATGGATACCGTCCGCGTTGGGTTGGAAAAGGAGAAATGGTTCATGGATCTTGTGCTTCTCCTCTCCTTCCTTTCCCCTTACTTCCTGCTCTCCCTATTGTTCACTTTCTCTCCTCCCTTCACTGATCGGTCTTTGTTGGAAATGTGCCATAAAACCAATCATATGATGATACTTTACGGACATTTCACATGTTAAACTAATCTAGTTTAATATCAAGGGCAAAGATTATTGTTTTAAGCCGTCTCATATAAATGTTATATGCTTAAATGATAAGTCCAAGGAATATGTAATTAGGAGAATGTAATTTAAAGAAGTTAGATTCATGAGACCATTCTCTTTCGTATACATATCCTAAACGTTCCTAACCATAAGATTGCCAATTGGACATTGACAGTCCGTTAAGATCAGTACGTGTTGTGTCTTCTCTCAGGGAGAGTGACTGGTCTCGAGTCATTGGTGTGATTGACACCAAGACAAGCATGTAGGTGCTCAATAGAGAATGAGTCCATTGAACACGATCAACGAGGAGTTCTCCTACTCATGTCACATGAGAACTCATGGTTGGGATAATGCAAAGTAGTCCTTTGACCTGAGGCATCATAGTTGTCTTGTGGTTAGGTCCTTGATCTTTGACTATGTCAAAGACACTCTGTCAGAGGGTGTCCACGGAATAGTTGGGGTTAAGTCACTTAGCCATGGAGGCAAGTGAATGCGCAACAAGGGATCTCTAACCTTCAAACTGTTTGAGGGAGAATACTCTATGATATGATTAAGAATCTCTGGCCAGAGTATGAATGAGATTTAGGAAGTCGTTCCAAATCACATTCAAGGTAATCATATAAGTAAATGAATCACATTGGATAGTAGACATGATTAAACTATCAAACCAAACAATGTGGTCAAGAGTATTGTATTAGAGAAAGACCATATTGCATTGTAATCCTAAACTAAATAGGTTCTCCACCTCTTCTGATTAGCTTGGGTAACCATGACATACTGCTAGGTGTCACTCATGATTTGTGGAAGCCCTAAACGTGTATAATCACTAAAGGGAGAATTGAAAGTAAGTTTCAATTCACAATCGATTTGAAAGAGTTCTAATCACCCACTGCCTCGCTAAAAGGAACCTAATGGATCGTACACCGTGTAAGGTAGAGATTGAAGAAACAACGGAGATGAGTAAGGATAATTAAATTGTTTAATTATTTATGGCAAGGATTAATTAATATGTTAATTAATCAAATGAATAAAGTTCGTTAAAGACCTCGGGTTAGTTTTGGGCCACAAGGCCCAATGGGATTTGAATGTGAAGCCCATTAACTCAACTTGTATGACAACTTGAATAAACAAAGGGCTTGAAAGCCCAATAAACCCTTAAGGCCGGCCAAATAGAGGAGGGTAGTGAACTTGCTTTAATTGCAAGTTTACCACTTCATTGTAATCCTACAATATGATTTGCCTAAGCGCAAATGAACGAGAGATAAAACTCAAAGAATGGGTTCTTTGAGAGACAAGATGATAATCAACAAATATAACAACCTAGTTCCTACACCACAAGCTCCAAGGTAGTTGAGAAGGATTTATAAACTGTCTCAGTTGAATGGTTTGAACTTTATGACTATGTCATAGAGTTACACCTCTTAATTTGAAAGAAATAAGAATGAAAACTCTTATGACTACATTGAGTGTATATACGACATATACTCAAGGAAATGGTAAAATACCATTTGACCCGAAATAATGAAACCTTCATAGCTAATTGTTAGCTTAAGGTGACTACAATCAAAGAGAATGGTTGACTTGGAAGAAACCATCTTTGACGTAGTCTTGGTTTCAATTAATTCGAAGATTGCTAGCTATAGCTAAATGGTGATTCAATGTTTGGACATAATATGGGTTTCTGAAACCATTATTAAGATAGTCTTGATAATATATGTCTAAAACTATGAATCACAAGACATGTAAGTTATAGAGATCCATCCATCATGGATCTTGGCAAGCTAGTGGGAGCTATAAGCGTCTTATGAGAGACAGATCAAATCAATTGATTTCTCATAAAGATGTAAATGAATCTTTTGTTTACTAAGTTTACAGAAGATTAGTGGGAGTTAATCATGTTCCTAAAATTTAACACATATATGATATATTAATTTTGGAAAAGAAAAGAATACTTCTTCATTAAAGTTATGACTTTAAACATTCTATAACGATATAATGTATATGGGAGACATAGTCTATAACCATGGGATAGAAATCTATAATGATAGATTTCAGGATATAATTGGATTATATCAAGCCCTAATGATAGACAAAAGATGCTAGGAAGTTTCTCATATGATGATAAACTTCAATCAGAAGAACAACTCTAGTGAGACTAGGAGGTCGCTTTTCTCAAAGGGAACGTACCCTTTGACTCCCAAAGAAATAATGCATAAATAGAATCCTTTATGTATATGCAAAAAGGTGATTTATGTATTTCATATTGTATGAAAAACGTTGATATGAGTTGTACCAAGATTGGTACAAGACTATATCAATGCAAGCCCAGGATCAGAACCATCCTTAAGTATTTGAGAAATAATAAAGGATGGATTCCTCAAGAATGAGGAAGAATTAGAGTAACGTAATAGAAGCGTAAATGTATTAGATTATGAATCTAATCCATTATTGGATGTTTCTTCATTATGAATGAAGAGATAATCAGATATCTCTTTATTATGACTAAAGAGATATTTGGATGGAAACATTAAAAGTAATGACTTTAGTGTGTTCCATTATGAATGCAAAATATATTGCTATATAGAAGCTTACAACAATGTTGTTTGGATGGGAAAATTCATTTATGAACTCTCTATTCGGTTTCAACCAGAAAGTGTCTCCAATGTACCGACACTATGACAGTAATGGGGCGATAGCTCAAGTCAGGGAATCACGGTCTCATCAAGATCCGAACTTAAATAAGAGACTGAACCACATGATTGAGAATCATGTATAATGGTGACGTCGTTATTCTCAAGGTTGCTTCTATGGATAACATATAGATATCCATTGCCTAGGCCTACTACTCAGCCATTTATGAAATGACTACATAAGAGGTATCATCAGTGATGACAGTCCGTTAAGATCAGTATGTGTTGTGTCTTCTCTCAGGGAGAGTGACTGGTCTCGAGTCATTGGTGTGATTGACACCAAGACAAGCATGTAGGTGCTCAATAGAGAATGAGTCCACTAAACACAATCAACGAGGAGTTCTCATACTCATGTCACATGAGAACTCATGGTTGGGATAATGCAAAGTAGTCTTTTGACCTGAGGCATCATAGTTGTCTTGTGGTTAGGTCCTTGATCTTTGACTATGTCTAAGTCACTCTGTCAGAGGGTGTCCACGACATAGTTGGGGTTAAGTCACTTAGCCATGGAGGCAAGTGAATGCGCAACAAGGGATCTCTAACCTTCAAATTGTTTGAAGGAGAATACTCTATGATATGATTAAGAATCTCTGGCCAGAGTATGAATGAGATTTAGGAAGTCGTTCCAAATCACATTCAAGGTAATCATATAAGTAAATGAATCACATTGGATAGTAGACATGATTAAACTATCAAACCAAACAATGTGGTCAAAAGTATTATATTAGAGAAAGACCGTATTGCATTGTAATCCTAAACTAAATACGTTCTTCACCTCTTCTGATTAGCTTAGGTAACCATGACATACTGCTAGGTGTCACTCATGATTTGTGGAAGCCCTAAACGTGTATAATCACTAAAGGGAGAATTGAAAGTAAGTTTCAATTCACAATCGATTTGAAAGAGTTCTAATCACTCATTGCCTTGCAAAAAGGAGCCTAATGGATCGTACATCGTGTAAGGTAGAGATTGAAGAAACAACGGAGATGAGTAAGGATAATTAAATGGTTTAATTAATATGTTAATTAATCAAACGAATAAAGTTCGTTAAAGACCTCGGGTTAGATTTGGGCTGCAAGGCCCAATAGGATTTGAATGTCAAGCCCATTAACTCAACTTGTATGACAACTTGAATAAACAAAGGGCTTGAAAGCCTAATAAACCCTTAAGGCCGGCCAAATAGAGGAGGGTAGTGAACTTGCTTTAATTGCAAGTTTGCCACTCCATTGTGAGGTGGTATAAAGACAACTTTATAGCCATTTCATCCTTAGGGTTTTCTTTTGGGGAAAGGATGAGAACACAATGCTCTCATTTTCTCTCTAAGAGGCCGGCCCCCTTGGAGGAGATTAGCTAGCAATCTCTCATCCTCCAAGGTCACTCATCTCTTCTTCAAGTCCCTCCTTGATGTGGAAAAATTAGAGGTTCTCAATTTTGGGAACTTGGAGAAACCTTTCTACCATCCTCCTCCAAGAAATCGATGGAACTAAGAAGCAAGGAATGAAGGCCCTCTCCTTGGGTGATTAGCCTTTGCTTATGCAAAGAGGAATCAACAAAGGTATAAAATATCTCAACTCACTTTGTTCTTGAGTTGAGTCTTGGTTCACCTTTCTACTAGGCTTTGAATTTCATGGGTAAAGTTTTGTTTTTGAGTGCATACAAGCATGATTCCCCCTTTAAATGTTAATTGCATGCCATAGATGTTGCTCAAATGAACATGTTTTTCACAAAATTTCCTTCAGTCTGCACCCCTCCTTATTCCTTCTTTCATTTCCATCATAGCCACACATGTGGCATGACCATTCTTTGCTCCAAAAATTTGAAGCCTTCCAGAAAATGGTCAAATAACCATTTTATCCTTATGTTTACTTGCCTATAACTTCTTTGTTATAACTCCAAATTACGTTCGATTTGTGCCCACATGTTCGTACCATCAAGTACTACACAAATACACTAAAAGAATAAGTCATACATTTCTCTAGACAATAGTCAACGAAAATCAAAGTTCCTTGCCTCTAGGGCATTTTCATCAATTCACGCTTTTAAAATTAATAAAAATGTTGAATTACGGACAGGTGGTCACAAAATACATCACCTTTAAAACAATGATCATAAACTTCAGTCATAATCATCATCGATCAAAGAGATACCAGAAATTCAAGTCATAATCATCAGTGGCTAAGTAAATATCAAAATTTCAAGCCATAACATTATAATTGGCAAATTAAATATCAAACTTTCCAACCAAAATCAGTGGAGTTTCCAATCACACTCACTAGGTAAAGGAAAGAAATTTAAAACCAACTCCGCAACACCACTAACATAAACCTCATTCTATGATTTCCCTTATTTCCGCAATTAAACTAAATTACCCATAGTAAATTTAAAAACATTATCTCTTTTTTTTTCCCCAAATCTTTCCTTCAATTGTTTCTCTTTTAAATTGCTTCAAAGTGTAGTCACAGACTTAATAAATGAGTGACTTGCACATCCAGGGAACTATTCACATTCCATCAACCGAAGGAGAAAAATTTAAATATATTACAACTCTATTGGCCAACAACTAACCCTTATTAATCACATAGCCAGGAGAATATGTGTTCGTCATCAATTTTGTTCGTAATATCAAATCCAACAATGACCACCCATAACTATGGCAACCAAATCAATCAAATTTGTAATTATAACTTTCCCCAACTATTCTTTTCATCAACATAAAAACTCTACTAGGAAAACGTTTATATTAAACAAACTTAAAATCTCATTCCATATTTTCATTCATGTCCACCAATAATAATTGAAGAAATCTTTATGATCTTTTCACCATTTCAAATATAATAATCAACCATAACCACAGTTTATAATTTTATTCCCATTTAATAAATCATCACGACTTTAATAAATACTAAAATTTCCAACCACAATTATCATTGGCCAAAAGATTTTAAAATTTCTAGCCATACTTATCATTGTCAAAGCAATGATTTCACCACCATTTTCTTTTTATCTCAATTAGTAACTAGTAGGCTGGAAAAGATTGTAATATACCTGGGCAATACACATCACATATTTTATCACTTCAATAATTCATTCTCACGGCCCACTCATGGAGCTTCTTCCCGGAAACATTGGGTCTATGTGCCCATTCAACCATTCATTCACACTTCACGGATCATTTTGCCCAATTCATCGTTCACAGGGCCACTTTGCCCAATCACACTTCCTCGAGTTCTTTTTTCCCACATAACACATCCTCCCATTCCACGAGCATCACGCCCAAATCGACATCCACGGGCCTTTTCGCCCAATTCAACATCCACGGGCCTTTTCTGCCCAATTCAACATCTATGGGCCTTTTCTACCCAATTCAACATTTCTCAATTGCACAGGTATAATACAACTTTTCCATCTACTTGTCATAATTCACAATCTTCTTCACATTCAACATTTTCATAATGCATATCATAATATCAACTCAATTCAAGATTAATCCAAAACTTTAAATCAAACGCTCATTCTTAAAGCTACACATAAAATATGACATTTTTAAAATTTCTACTCCTACTCAATTCAATTCACTTCTTAGTGATTCATAATATAGGCATTTCACATAAATTCACCACTAGTAAAAAAACTTATCAAATAGTGAAATATCAATGCAGTTCATAATTCACATCCATAACCATCAATAATAACCACATTGTGAGGTATGATCATTTGCTATGATACCATTTGTAATGCCCTGCCTCGAAATATTTATTTTGGAAAATAATATCAATGATAGGCCCAAACTAAACTCTTGTTTAGTTAACTACCATTAATCCCGATTATCTACCTTAATTTCTTTTTCCCTCACAAAATTTATGATCAACATTGATTTACCAAAACATAATGTTAAATCTCAAATTATTCACCAAATTCCTTTTCTTAGTTCAATTTCTCAACAAAAGATTTGTCTCGATTATTTAAGGTTGCATCTAACCCCTGTTAGATTGCCTACATACCCTTGAACGGGATCAAGCCTTTCATAGTTCACCATTCAATCTTAATCCATTTCCGACTATATTCCCAATAAACGAAATATCCAACATTAGTTCAAATGCTTGAAACACGTCCAATAGGTACCAAATTCATATTTAGAATATCCAAATTTGTACAAAATGGCAGCATCGGCCCACTGGCCACGCACCACCGTGGGTGGCGGTTTCCGGCGAACTAAAACCCAATTTTCTGACTAACTTTAAAAATTACTAAATTTTACAGGCAAGTAGAGTTCAATGAGAGGAACAACTTTCATACCTGGGTCGAAGACCAATTCGGCCTGGAAACATCTCAAATCGACGTCGAACCACCGAAAACCCTTGATTTGGGTGTTCTTAATTCGACTCCAAAATAGCTACGCCGCCCCCAAACTCTTTTGGGCTTTGTTCCTGGGCTCAAGAGGATGCTATAGGTTGTGGTGATTGAAGGAATTTGTTTCAGAAATGGGAGGATCAACGGCAAGAACCCCCGCACCCACCGTGCGGTTTCATCCAAATTCAAGGCCAATTTTCCTATATTTTCGGTGAAATTAGTAGTAGAAATGACTAGGTTCGAGGTAAGGATTATTTTGGCATCGGTCTTGCCGTCAACGGTGGCCGAAATCAGAAGATATGGCCGGGTCGGGTTGGCGGGTCGAAGAGGGATAAAGTTCCCTCTTTTTCTTCTCCCTCATTTCCCCTCCTTTCCTCTCTTCCTGATTGGCCGGTCCCCTCCCTCCTTTCTCTCCTTTCTCATCTCTCCTTCTTATCCCAGCCGTCCATCTGACTCTTCTTTTCTTTTCCTTTCATCCCAGCCACACACATGGCATATCACATGGCTCCAAAAAATCAGGAGCCTTCTAAAGAAGGTTAAAATTACCAAAATATCCTTGACTTTAAACGTTAATAAGTTCTTCGTTATAACTCCGTTTCACGAACGGTTTGCACCTACGCATTTGTGAGATTGAGCTCTATTCAAAAATATAAATTGTGACCTTAAAGGGTGGCACACACCAACCAGAATCGAGGCATGCTGGCCGTCACGTAAGGGTGATGTAGCCATAAGCGCAGTGCGAAAATGATAGTGATATGAAAATGTGAGTAATTAAAAACCAATTAACTAATTCACACTAGACAAGTAAATAAGTGCGAGTGGAGATGTTTAGAGTATAGCTACACATAATCAGAGCATAAGTAACCAAAGTGCAGTCCAGCAGGCTAAGTATTAATTATACAAGACATGAAAGAAAGAAATTCCTACATTATTTAAAGTCTGTCAGAACTGCCGTAGAATCCTCGTAAGCCACCAACACAAACTTCTACTTAGAACCTGGAGGGGTGCAAAACAAAAAACGTGAGTGGGCAAAAACAAAGCTTTTTAAAACCATTTCTCTTTCCCAAAGTAATAACCCCTCACCGTAAAACCCGTATAGTTTCCCAGAAAATAGTAATACATACATATGTAGAAATCAAGCTTGAGAGTAATGAAAACCAAGTATATGCCATGTCAAGTATCTCAGTAATGAAATAAGTAAGTTAGGTGAAATAAATCAATATAAATGATATGACAGCCAGAGTCACCTAACGTGACCTGTACGGCTGAACCTGTAGCTCATCAAATATGCCTGCACACGAGTCGAAACCACCTATTGTGGTATGTACGACAGGACTGTGTGTAAATAAGTACGCTCAAGTGCTACGATCACGTGAAGGCTGTGCGATAAATCGCGAGTCACCTACGAGTCGGAACCACCTATTGTGGTCTGTAAGACAGGGCTGTGCACCAAACTTGGATCCAAGGTAAGCGTGCGGTGTGAGAGGTGAACATCACGTGAAGGACTGTGCCCTGGCCACGGGTGGGAGCACTAACACCAGGGTGCAGGATAATGAGCTCTAAATGCATCTACGTATAATCACAAACAATGCATCCACTATCATAAATATATACTCACTTGAAGCTTACATGGGCATCCGAAGCATCAAGCAACAATATGCATATCTATACTAATGCATACTCTAAAGCATAATGTAATTGACATGGCATTTAAAATGTAAATCCATTTAAAATGGGAAAATGTAAAGTATATATACGTATATAGAAAACCAAAAGCCCACTCACTGGTATGTAGCAGGGTCGTAACCCTCGAGTCTCACCTGGCTACGCTCGTCCTTCGGGAATGTCTCACCTATATGCGAAACAACTAAATTATCGTTAATTCAAAAGTAAATAATCAAAACTGTGTAATAGCTTCTCATACGTTGTTCAATTGGGGTGTTTAAATATACCATCGTGGCCTACTTAACACCACGAGCATCCCCATATTTTTAGAAAATTTTTCCGATGTCCCACACGCCCTCATGTGTCAACCAAGGCATAACCATATGCACAGGCACTTGCCTGGCACGTTGGACGGAATCTTTAACGCGGTTAGAGAATATTCATTAAATATACATGACACCGTTAGTATAAATTGTCAAAGTTGACAGAATATTCTCTTTTCTTCTCCAGACCTTTGTCGGGATTCGACGCCGGCCACCGTTGCGTCGCCGGTTTCTGGAAAACCTTTAAATCTTAATTTCTTCATCATTTTTCAACCAAAATTCACAAATCTTATATGAATTTGAAGCTCATAGAGAGGAGAACAAATCCTTACCTCTTAAAGGTCCTAAAATTGACGGGAAATGGTCGGAAAATGGCTTGGAACAACCGGTCAAAACTAAGGTTCTACGATCGTGCTTAATCCAACGTCCAAACTTCTCCAAAACTAGTCTAAGGTTCCTATTAAGTTAATTAGGAACCCTTTCGAGCCTAAAAATATCGTGAAATGCCCATGATTACATCGAAGAAACAGAGCTCCTCACCGGAGGTCGGAAGTTCTCACGATTCCGACGTCCTTGCTTCAAACAAAGGGTATGGTTAGGCTCATGGGCTTGCGAGGAACTCAAAGGTGGTCTCCAATAGCTCGATCTGTGCTAGATGAGGATGGTTGGGTGCATGGGTGTATGGACAGTATGGACGAGGGAGACTTCAAGAAGGATGAGGGAGAGGAAGAAAGGTTACGTGTGGGTGTGTGTGATTGAGTTATGGGATTGGCCAAAGAAAAATATCAAGGGCTCCCCATTGGGCAACCGTGTAAGGGAAAGGAGAAAGGGAGAACCCAAGTGTCCCAAAACTTAATTCAACCCAATCCTGATTAGGCTCCAAGAAAACATGAATAATTACTGAAGGATTATTTTGTGAAAACATGTTCATTTAAGCAACATCAATAAGCATGCAATTAACAATTAAAGGCGGAATCATGCTTGCATGCACTTAAAAACAAAACATTAACCATGAAATTCAAAGCCTAGTAGATTGGTGAACCAAAACTCAACTCAAAACAAAGTGAGTTGAAATTGTACCTTTGTAGATTCCTCTTTGCATAAGCAAAGGCTAATCACCCAAAGAGAGGGCCTTCATTCCTTGCATCTAAAATCTATGGATTTGGATGGAAGAATAGGTTTCTCCAAGTTCCCAAAATTGAGAACCTCTAAGTCTCTTCACCAAGGAGAGATTGGAGAAGAAATGAGTGACCTTGGAGTAGTGGGATTGCAAGATGCACCCCCCAAGGTGGCCGGCCTCTTTAGAGAGAAATGGAGAGACAAGTTCTCACCAATTTTCTCCAAAACAAACCCTTAATGAATTTTGGCTATAAAGTCATATTGATACCTTTATTCATTTGAGTGGCAAACTTGTAAATAAGTCCAAGTTCACTACCCTAACCAATATGGCCGGCCATTAGGATATTTTGGACTAATTGGGCCTTTGTGAATCATTATTCATTAAGTTGTCATACAACTTATGTTAATGGGCTTGACGTTCGAAGCCCATTGGGCCTTAAGGTCCAAAACTATCCCGAGGTCTTTAACGAACTTATTCGTTTGATTAATTAACATATTAATTAATCCTTGCCATAAATAAATGATTAAACCATTTAATCATTCTTACTCATCTCCATTGTTTCTTCAATCTCCTCCTTACACGGTGTGCGATCCATTAGGTTCCTTTTAGCGAGGCAGTGGGCGATTAAAACCATTTTACATCGACTGTGAATTGAAACTTACTTTCAATTCTCCCTTTAGTGATTACACATGTTTAGGGCTTCCACAAACCATGAGTGACACCTTGCAGCATATCATGGTTACCCAAGCTAATCAGAAGAGGTAGAGAAAACCTATTCAGTTTGGGATTACAAATGCAATACGGTCTTTCTCTAATCTAATACTCCTGACCACATTGTTTGGTTTGATAGTTTATTTATTCATGTCTACTATCCAATGTGATTCGTGTGCTTATAAGATTTCCTTGAATGTGATTTAGAACGACTTTTCTAAATCTCATTCATACTCTGGCCAGAGATTCTAAATCATATCATAGAGTATTCTCCCTCAAACAGTTTGAAGGTTAGAGATCCCTTGTTGCGCATTCACTTGCCTCCATGACTAAGTGGCTTAACCCCAACGATGTCGTGGACACCCCGATGGGGTGACTTTGACATAATCAAAGATCAAGGACTTAACCACAAGACAAATGTGATGCCTCAGGTCAAAGGACTAATTTGCATTATCCCAAACATGAGTTCTCATGTGACATGAGTATGAGAACTCTTCGTTGATCGCGTTCAATGAACTCATTCTCTACTGAGCACCTACGTACTTGTCTTGATGTCACACACACCAATGACTCGAGACTAGTCACTCTCCCTGAGAGAAGACATAGCACGTACCGATCTTGACGGACTGTCAATGCCCAATTGGCAATCCTATGATCAGGAACATTTAGGATGTGTCTATGAAAGAATGGTCTCATGAATCTAACTTCATTAGATTACATTCTCCCAATCACATATTCCTTGGACTTTATCGTTTAAGCATATAACATTTATATGAGACAGCTCAAACAATAATCTATGCCCTTTATATGTAAACTAGATTAGTTTAACATGTGAAATGTCCGTAAAGTATCATCATATGATTGGCTTTAGGGCACATTTCCAACAATCTCCCACTTGCACTAGAGCCAATCAGCTTAGTCATCAGTGATGATACCTCTTCTGTAGTCATTTCATAAATGGCTGAATAGTAGGCCTAGGCAATGGTTATCTATATGTTATCCATAGAAGCAACCTTGAGAATAACGACGTCACCATTATACATGATTCTCAATCATGTGGTTCGGTCTCTCATATGAGTTCGGATCTTGATGAGACCTTGATTCCCTGGCTTGAGCTATCGCCCCATTAGTGTCATACACTTTCTGGTTGGAACCGAATAGAGAGTTCATAAATGAACTTTCCCATCCAAACAATATTGTTGTAAGCTTCTTTATGGCAATATATTTTGCATTCATAATGGAACACACTAAAGTCATTACTTTAATGTTTCCATCCAAATATCTCTTTAGTCATAATAAAGAGATATCTGTTTATCTCTTCATTCATAATGAAGAAACATCCAATGATGGATTAGATTCATAATCTAATACATTTACGCTTCCATTACGTTACTCTAATTCTTCCTCGATCTTTGAGGAATTTATCCTTTAGTATTTCTTAAATACTTAAGGACTCACTTGACAGTTGCCATGGTTCTGATCCTGGGCTTCCACTGATATCATCTTGTACCGTTCTAGGTACAACTCATATCAATGTTTTTCATACAATATGAAATACATAAATCCCCTTTATGCGTATGCATAAAGGATTCTATTTACGCATTATTTCTTTGGGAGTCAAAGAGTACGTTCTCTTTGAGAAGAGCAACTTCTTAGTCTCACTAGAGTTGTCCTTCTAATTGAAGTTTATCATCATATGAGAAACTTCCTTGCATCCATTGTCTATTATCAGGGATTGATATAATCCAATTATATCATGAAATATATCATTATAGATTTCCATCCCATGTATATGGACTATGTCTCCCATATATATTCTATCTTTATAGAACGTTTAAAGTCATAACTTTAACGAAGAAGTATTCTTTTCATTTCCAAAATTAATACATCATATATATATTCATATATATCACATATATATTCATATATATCACATATATATATACAAATTTAGGAATATGGTTAACTCCCACTAATCTTTTGTAAACCTAGTAAACAAAAGATTCATTTACATCTTTATGAGAAATCAAACGATTTGACCTTTCTCTCATAAGACGCTTATAGCTCCCACTAGCTTGCCAAGATCCATGATGGATGGATCTCTACAACTTACATGTCTTGTGATTCATAGTTTTAGACATATATTATCAAGACTATCTTAATAATGGTTTCGGAAACCTATATTATGTCCAAACATTGAATCACCATTTAGTTGTAGCTAGCATTCTTCGAATTAATTGAAACTAAGACTACGTCAAAAATGGTTCCTTCAAAGTCAACCATTCTCTTTGATTGTAGTCACCTTAAGCTACCAATTAGCTATTAAGGTTTCATTATTTCGAGTCAAATGGTACTTTACCATTTTCTTGAGTATATATCATATATATACACTGAATGTAGTCATAAGGATTTTCATTCTTAGTTCTTTCGAATTAAAAGGTGCAACTCTATGACATAGTCATAAAGTTCAAAACCATTCAACTGAGACGGTTTATAAATCCTTATCGACTACCTTGGAGCTTGAGGTATAGGAACTAGGTTGTTATATTTGTTGATTACTTTCTTGTCTCTCAAAGAACCCATTCTTTGAGTTCTATCTCTAGTTCATTTGCTTTTAGGCAAATCACATTGTAGGATTACAATGAACTACTCAACAAAACAACATTTGTTAGTTGGTTTATAGAAGCGATATCCAAAAGTTAATTTAAGGATATCCCACAAGATTGTTATCAAACAAATATTGTTTATTAGCACACAACCCCAAATCTTAACATGTTTTAAGATTTGTCTTTCTTTCCAACTACAACTTATGGAGTCATGAAAATATTGGAAGATCTTCTCATTGACAATCATATTGTTTTAGAAGTATATATCCTATATATGGGTAATAGATAACATCTAACGAACTAAATCTTATTCGAGTTCGTTCTTCTCCTAATGGAGAAATACATTATCTTATGATGCTTATTTCCTTGATATCTTTCAAGGAAACTGTTCTAAAGTGTTACCTTATCTTGGATCAAATCTAAGGAGGTAAATACTTTAGACGTCTTACTCATCAACTTACATTACTTGAATTCTTTGAAACATTTTGCAAAGTATTCGGACTTGTGTTTATTCAAAATAAACTATAGTTCAACCGAGAGTGATCTTCGGTGAATGTTATCCAACATGAGTAGTATTATGTTGTGGACAAGTGCCACTAACATCTAAGTGAATTAACCTCAACAACTTTGTGATTCTTTCTTCTTTCCAAAAGAATAAAGATTCAAACATTTCGCCTCTATACAATTTTAACAAGAAGGTATTGGATCCGGATCTAACGATCCAAAGCGTCCATCTATGACCAACTCATAATTTATGTTTTTAGAGGTATCACAACTTTAGTTGGGATTAGTCACTATCTTGCAACCTTTTGGGTTTTAAGCATCATTATATTCTAAACAGTTAACACTACCATATCATCTCTACTTATAGAGACAATCAATTAGATTACCATAATCCAATCATTGATTAATAAAGAACAATGTTTTGTCAAACAAAATATTTATCCATTTCACATAGTGACGGAATTTAGTTCCTTAAAATTGGAATATAAAGACAATCTATGTTTTTCCAATTTCTTTGGTAGTTCATATGAGGAAGTAAGTACCATCTGCTTTCACAAAGATCTACATTTGATTCACGTTTCGAATGTGAAGTACTTTCTCTTCTCTCATTAATCTTCTACTTCTTATTAGTCACACTTTTACAACGATTGTAAAACATAGTTACTAATACGGAATCAAGCATTCAAGTAGAAGAACCAACTGTTTTGAACTATTCAAGAACAATTTACAACACCTTCGAAAGGTGTGTTCTTGACACTTACAAGACATTTCTTGCAAATACCCTTTCCAATGTCCATCCTTTCATAAAGAAAGTTTGTTCCCTAGGAGTTAATTTTAATCTTCTTCATTTGACTTCTCCTTTGACTAAAATAGTCATGGTCCCTAAACTCCCACTATCTCTCTTGAAACTTATTTCACTTGTGTTATACACATCAAACATTTTGGAGACCATGTGGTTATTGTTCACTATATAGTTTACAATAAACTTAGTGAACCATAAGGATAGGGACACAAAGGTGAAGTCAGTTTCCGTCTCATTAAGTGGTTTATCACTTCAACACTCAATGATTCAAAATCATCATAAGTCCATGTTAATGGACTATTTTTGTCAACCAACCATTATGTTCTAAACATAATTACAAACCTTCAAGAGTTGTACAAGGCAACTCTCATTTCTTCATACAACAATTTGTAAGTGAAGAATCATGGCACATAAAGTGTCCATGCCTTTGTGCTTTCTTCTCAAGTTCTTTGTTCATTTAACAAAGAAACAAGCACTAGTGTTTGCATTGACTAAGGGTTGTTCAAAGCAACTATTATTTCTTCATACAACAATTTGTAAGTGAAGAACTAATAACACTAAAAGTGTCCTTGTCATTATGCTAATCTTCGTAAGTTCCTTTGTTCATTTAACAAAGGATTAAGCATTGGTTGTTTGTGTTGTCCTCTTCATGATAGACTTTTCTAACATGTTCTTCCAATGATACATTATCATTAGGAAGATTGTGAGGATGAGACTACTTAGATACATATACAATCCATTTAAGACAATCTTTGGGATTGTGTTACCAAGTCCGAAAACTAAAGCATTCGGCTTTTCTTTGTCAAGTTTTGGATAGCGTTTGCAAATATATTGGTAAACAAATACATAACGAATATAAGTTGATTGATTTTAAGCCATTTGATCCGGGTCTTTAAATCAAATAGCACCACCCACTATTTTTGGCAAATTCCATATCCCTCAAAGGAATTCGAGAGTTTTGGATGAAACTCCTAGTAGGTTATGGGAGGCTCACTATTACCAAGCCCACCTCACGATGATACGATGTTTGGCTAGCAACAATAATAATGAGAGAGTACGCTTACTCATTTGCAACTAATGCAAGTACCCATCTTATTTGGCCTCTAGAGAATGTAACCTCACAATGATATGATGTTGGCTCCATTGCACTTAGTTAAGTCATTCCCACCATGCTTAGTGCGTGAAGGGGTTCAAGAATAGCCTCACGATGATACGATGTCGGCCATCCTCGTTGCCTACACTCACCTCATCATATGTGTATGGATTCCTCCTGAGTATAAGCATGCACTTTGTACTCCCCCATGATAGGGTGAAGCCGGTGTACAAGTCATAAACGATTGGATCCCACCACGGTGGAAGGCCTACGAAAGAGTGTTCTAAGCACTCTCATGCTTATCAACTTAATAATAGTTTGGTTGAGGGTTTTAGGTCTCATCACATATAAACATACATTTTAATCTCTATTAAAACCATTTTGGTCCTATTACAACTATTGGTCCATATGATTGTTTTTAGTTGTATATAATACTCCCACTATGCTTATAAAACGGTTTTTTAAAGCAAGAGTATATGATACTACTAACATAACCTTTGCATTCATTTGATGGACTATATAGTTGCCTTAGGGCCTTAGGATGATTATGAACCTTTGTTTAGATTCAACACGAGCCTTGTGTTGAATCTTGGTCTAGGGATGGTGATTGATTTTAGTTACGCGTTTAATCACATTAAGGCGTGTTGTCTTAGGGGCGTTGGACCCAACTACTTCATTTTCATGCATATCAAATAAAGCAAGAAAGAAGTACTTCAAAGTAAAGGTGAGCTTATGCTCATTACAACATTTGCATATAACAAATTACTTTAAAGTAAAGAAGAGCTTAAGCCCTTTTACAACATTTGATCAAATCAAATTACAACCAAAATCTAATCTACACATTCCCATGGTTCAAACAAATTTGAAACGGCCTTTCACATAGCTCAATTATATTAGGCTTAGGTTCATAATCACCCTTTAATTAATTAACACATTAACTAATTAAATTGAATGCAACATTTTCATTTGGTTTTTGTATCCATAAAATTGATTTAAATGGAGCTAAACAAAATGAAAATCCAATTCTCATTTAAAGAGACAAAACAATTTTGTTCTCTACCTAATTTGGGCCAATATGCAATAACCACAACTTTTGGGCCATAAAGCAATTAACCTCAACTTTTGGGTTATATTGCAAAACTTTTGGGGTCATTTTGTAAAGACACAAAAGTCCACTACTTCATGTAATTACACTAGAACCCAAAATTTAATCAATGCAAAAACTTCATTAAAGGAGCAAAACAATTTGTCCTTTAGCGTTTTTGGACCTAAACGTAAAAACGTAAACTTTTGGGCCAAAGTGCAAATACACAAAAGTATCAAAACTTTATGTAATTGCATAAAAGGCCCCAAAAGTACCCCCACTAGGGGGTGGCCGGTTTTGGAAGAGGATAGAGTGATGTGTGTGTTGATTTGTGAGTTTTGACATAAAGCATGCAAGTGCACAAGTGGTGTGTGTGAAAGGGAATTAATCCTTTCACACCCACCATTATTTCTATTGCTATTTAAACAAATATCTAAAACATTTAAACATTTGAAAATGCATAAAACATAAACTTTATGAAATAAATCAAAACTTTGAATCAAAACACAAACCTTTTTGTTCTTGGCAAAAATGTCAAGAACAATGAAGAACATTCATGAAAAACCCAAAATTTTTCCATGAACTTTTTCCACCCAAAACATTCCAAAACCATTCAAACTTTAGGGAAATAACATCTAACCAAACTAGGGTACATAGGGGTTCCAAAAGTCACTTGAAAACACTTTTAACAAGTCAAACAAGAACCCAAAAATCCACCCTTTGGATTTGGCCGAAAATCCCCAAAGTCATGGCACCAAATTTTAGCTCCAATATTCATGCTCATATGAACTACATCTACAACATTGGAGATGGCAAATTTTCTAACAAAATTTACATTCAAAGAAACAAGAATAAAGCTTGTAACAATTACAACTTTTAAATCACAAACTATGAACCACAAAACCCAAAAGGATTCACCAACTACTAGACTTAGGCTCTGATACCACTTGAAGGATTATTTTGTGAAAACATGTTCATTTAAGCAACATCAATAAGCATGCAATTAACAATTAAAGGCGGAATCATGCTTGCATGCACTTAAAAACAAAACATTAACCATGAAATTCAAAGCCTAGTAGATTGGTGAACCAAAACTCAACTCAAAACAAAGTGAGTTGAAATTGTACCTTTGTAGATTTCTCTTTGCATAAGCAAAGGCTAATCACCCAAAGAGAGGGCCTTCATTCCTTGCATCTAAAATCTATGGATTTGGATGGAAGAATAGGTTTCTCCAAGTTCCCAAAATTGAGAACCTCTAAGTCTCTTCACCAAGGAGAGATTGGAGAAGAAATGAGTGACCTTGGAGTAGTGGGATTGCAAGATGCACCCGCCAAGGTGGCCGGCCTCTTTAGAGAGAAATGGAGAGACAAGTTCTCACCAATTTTCTCCAAAACAAACCCTTAATGAATTTTGGCTATAAAGTCATATTTAGACCTTTATTCATTTGAGTGGCAAACTTGTAAATAAGTCCAAGTTCACTACCCTAACCAATATGGCCGGCCATTAGGATATTTTGGACTAATTGGGCCTTTGTGAATCATTATTCATTAAGTTGTCATACAACTTATGTTAATGGGCTTGACGTTCGAAGCCCATTGGGCCTTAAGGTCCAAAACTATCCCGAGGTCTTTAACGAACTTATTCGTTTGATTAATTAACATATTAATTAATCCTTGCCATAAATAAATGATAAAACCATTTAATCATTCTTACTCATCTCCATTGTTTCTTCAATCTCCTCCTTACACGGTGTGCGATCCATTAGGTTCCTTTTAGCGAGGCAGTGGGCGATTAAAACCATTTTACATCGACTGTGAATTGAAACTTACTTTCAATTCTCCCTTTAGTGATTACACACGTTTAGGGCTTCCACAAACCATGAGTGACACCTTGCAGCATATCATGGTTACCCAAGCTAATCAGAAGAGGTAGAGAAAACCTATTCAGTTTGGGATTACAAATGCAATACGGTCTTTCTCTAATCTAATACTCCTGACCACATTGTTTGGTTTGATAGTTTATTTATTCATGTCTACTATCCAATGTGATTCGTGTGCTTATATGATTTCCTTGAATGTGATTTAGAACGACTTTTCTAAATCTCATTCATACTCTGGCCAGAGATTCTAAATCATATCATAGAGTATTCTACCTCAAACAGTTTGAAGGTTAGAGATCCCTTGTTGCGCATTCACTTGCCTCCATGACTAAGTGGCTTAACCCCAACGATGCCGTGGACACCCCGATGGGGTGACTTTGACATAATCAAAGATCAAGGACTTAACCACAAGACAACTGTGATGCCTCAGGTCAAAGGACTAATTTGCATTATCCCAAACATGAGTTCTCATGTGACATGAGTATGAGAACTCTTCGTTGATCGCGTTCAGTGAACTCATTCTCTACTGAGCACCTACGTACTTGTCTTGATGTCACACACACCAATGACTCGAGACTAGTCACTCTCCCTGAGAGAAGACATAGCACGTACCGATCTTGATAGACTGTCAATGCCCAATTGGCAATCCTATGATCAGGAACATTTAGGATGTGTCTATGAAAGAATGGTCTCATGAATCTAACTTCATTAGATTACATTCTCCCAATCACATATTCCTTGGACTTTATCGTTTAAGCATATAACATTTATATGAGACAGCTCAAACAATAATCTATGCCCTTTATATGTAAACTAGATTAGTTTAACATGTGAAATGTCTGTAAAGTATCATCATATGATTGGCTTTAGGGCACATTTCCAACAATTACAATTGGACTAAATTTTATTTTCCGATTTGATCCAATTGTATTCTAACGTTCATAATTTTTTTGTTACGAACCTGATTCAACCCTATTTCACGTCCACTCGCTAGTGATGACGAGTATAATTTAATTACGTCAGTGAGAAAAATAATTTAAATAAGCATATGCAAATCAATGTCACTAAGCCTCGAGGGCATTATCATCACTTTACATACTCAAGGAGAAAATATGTATTTATTCAGGACGGGTCGTCACAAAAGGGTCTACGAATTTTTGATAATTAACTTCTAAACTTCAAACTTCGTAACTAGTTTAATTTAAAACTGACACACCCCGTCCCGAAGGAGGGCATGATGGCCGTCACGTGAGAGTGACGTAACCATTTACACAGTTCGGAAGCTTTAAAAATACAATTACTAAGATGAAACACCCGAGGATGAGTCCTACTTTTATGAATTCTGTCAGAACACCGTTGGATTCCTCATGGCCACCAAAGCTCTGCTATCTAGAACCTGGAGGGGCGCAAAACAAAATTGAGTGGGTCAGTAAAACAAAGTTTTTCGAAAACCTTTCATTTAAAACATTTCTAACCCCTCGCTGTAAAACCTGTATACTTCCCCAGAAAAATAGTATATAAACATATATATATCATCAAAAGCTCAAATTACAATCCTTCAACACTTTTCAGAAAGAATATGCCATGCCATGCCATGCCATATGCCAAAATATAATATGAATGCATCAATATAAATCAGGTGAAATAATAAATCAACCGGAGACCCTACAGTGGTCCTGTACGGCTGATTCTATAGCTCAATATCCCATCCAGCCGGAGTCACCAACTGTGACTTGTACGGCCCTGCCGGAGTCACCAACTGTGACATGTACGACACTACACTGCACGTAAGTCGGAACTACCTATAGTAGTCTGTACGACTAAGATGGTGAAATAATACGCTCTAGTGCTTCTCATCAATCATCGACGCGCATAATCTAAGGTCACCTACCAGTCGGACCCTTCTAATGGTCTGTACGACTGGCATGTCGGAACCACCTATAGTGGTCCGTACGACATCCGCGTACTTGGATCCAAGGCGAGCGTGCGGTGTGGTGAATAATATAAGCACTAACACCATGATTGTAGGTTATGAGCTATCAACATAATATACATCATCAATGATTCACATGAATAACATAAAACTCACCTGATACTTACCTGTGCGTCCACAGCACCAATTCATATATATATATATATATATATATATACATATATACATAAATATCAATTCATATAATTATAATATGCATCATGGTAATTGAAAACATACTTTCATATAAATTCAATTTCTAGGGCAATTAATAGTATATAGGTAATACAAAAAAAAAACAAAAACTGCCCACTCACCTGGAGTTTGCCCTACAACTCCCTAGCACAATACATCAAGGCGTCATGACGATTGGCGCCTAAAACAATAATCAAATCCAACCTCAGAAATCATATCGATAGAATATATAACTTATATAAAATACGTCACTACGCAGTTCGATCCGGAAGATCTGCAACTCAGATTTCAAATCCATAACTTCCAGAGGTCCACAATATACCTCTAGGACAACATCCTAAAATTTCATTACCATCCAACGGTCGGATCTCCGTCAATTTCCAAAACCAAGTGACGGTTAACATTCTATTTTATGAACTTACAACTCCAATTCCGGAAGATCCGTAACTCAGATTCCCAATTCGTAAGTTCCTATAATCCTCAAATATTACGTATTACAACGTATCAAAGTTTGGTGACGATCCAACGGTCGGATCGTCAATTCACATTTTCACCTAACCACGAATCGTAACCAACTTAGGTTCAATTACTCAATTTACGTCCATCAATTATCAAAAATGAACCTAGAACCTTAAACACCTGCTAAGAATGACATTGGCGGGCCATTAGCCACGCGCCGCCGCGGTGAATACTATATAAACGTTATTTAAAGCATATAACCAACAATTCTCAATAACTTCTCATACGGTGCTCAATTTGGATATATGAATATACCACAATGACCTACTCGACGTCACGGACGTCGAAAAATTTTTAAAATAATTTTTGGGCTTGTCACGCGCCCCCACGCGCCAAGAAGGGCACGGGTTCACGCGCCCCCACGCGCGTCTCCTACCTTGGTTTGCCGGTTTCTGGGCAGTTTTTCAAATCGCTATAACTTTGTCATTTCTTCACCATTTTCAACGTTCTTTATATCAAAATGAAGATCTTGACGAGATGAACACATCCATACCTACCTCGACCCCCAACTCGCCGGGGATTCACCGGAAAAAGCCTCGAAAGCCGTCGGACTCGCCGGAAACTGGGTAAGTTTCAAATGAGTATAACTTCTTTAATACTCAACGAAATTGGGTGAAACAAAAACAAAAGTTGTAGTTCTCGAAGAGACGAAGAAAATGGTACCTTGTATGACATCTAACTCTCCGTGGTTTGGCCGGAAAACACCTCGAAAGGCACGGATCAAACTTGAACTTTTCGATCTCGATATTCTTACGTCCAAAAACCTCCAACGAACTACCCCAAGCCTCCTAAGGACCTCACGAAGCTTCCTACAAGCTTGAAAACTCCTAAAAATCAACCAATACAAAGTTGATGAATAGTGTCAAACTCAATGCTTGTGATTTCGACGTGAAAACGTTGAAGTTCTTACCTGAAATGGGTATGGATGAACTTGTATCAACGAGATGAAGACGATAGTGGTCTTTGTTTCCTCGATCTGTAAATATTTGAAGGTCAATGGGTGTTGTCCGTACGAGTTGCAGAGAGAGAGAAAACCTGAGAGAGAAGAGAGAGAGGGTGCGGGGAAGGAGAGAGAAGATGGTGGTTTGTGTGGGTGTGTACGTGTCCCGTATGTGATCCATCCAAATCAAACCAGAACCCAACTTTCTTTAAGTCTCTAGTTCACTTTAGGTCCAACTTTAGTAAAATCATCCAAAAATCAACTTAATTAAGTCACACATACACACAACCCCACTTGACGACCAAGGGTAATTTCGTAACTTCACGTCCTCGGAAATGAAATTCTGGAACGGGCTGTGACAAAAACTCAATTCACTAAATTAATATAAATTCTTGAAAAATATATAAAATCTCAATAATACTAATACAGAAATTATAATAATTTCCGGTAACAAAATTTTAAAATTCCTCAATTAAATTTCCATAACCATAAATGTATATTCTCATCTTTACCTAGCACGAGGCCTTTTGAGAGCTCACTGGCTTAGGGTTCCATCAGAACTCCGAAGTTAAGTGAGTTCGTGCAAGAGCAATCCCAGGATGGGTGACCCACTAGGAAGTTCTCGTGTGAGTTCCCAGAAACAAAACCATGAGGGTGTGGTCAGGGCCCTGAAGTGTGTCGACAAGGACGTCGGGCCCCTAACGGGGGTGAATTGTAACATCCCACATTGCCTAGGGGAGTGGATCCTATAAGCCTTATATGTATATTCCCATCTTTACCTAGCACGAGGCCTTTTGAGAGCTCACTGGCTTCGAGTTCCATCGGAACTCTGATGTTAAGTGTGTTCACGCGAGAGCAATGGGTGACCCACTGGGAAGTTCTCGTGTGAGTTCCCATAAACAAAATCGTGAGGGTGTGGTCGGGGCCCAAAACGGACAATATCGTGCTACGGCGGAGTCGAGCCCAGGATATGGTGGGGGCTCGGGCTGGGATGTGACAAGCTGACACACCTCGACCTGGGAAGGTCGAAGCATGCTGGCCATCACCGTGAGGTGACGTAACCATAAAGGTAAGTGATGTAAAAAGTGAATAAATTTAAAACTAATTAGAACTAAGTTGAGTGAGTTAGCAAAACAATGCTTAAACAAAATCCTTTATTTTCAAATATACTAACCCCTCGCCGTAAAACAAGTATAATTCCTTAAAACATACAATGTACGTATGTAAACAATAATACAACAGCATTATAATAGTATTATAACTAGAAATATGACAAGTCATGATGTATCAAATGCCACAATAATATAATCATGTGATAATCATGTGATAATCAAGTATAGCTAAGAGCTCATCCATCTAAGCTGACACACAAGTTCGAATAGATAATTTCTGACACGAACAGGACTAGGTGTAATCAATATGTTATAGTACTACGATCACGTGAAGGCTGGTGCAAAAGCACAGTCACATACAAATCAGATTGCCTAATGCAATCTACCCGACATGACTGGCACTTAACTTGGAACCAAGGAGAGCGAATGGTGCAATGTGAACATACACGTGAAGGACTGGCCCTGGCCCTGGGGTGAGTATTAACACCGGCACAGCAAGATGAGCATGTACAAATATGTATGAATGTCATGACAGTAATATCTCAACCATATAGCAGCATTTATCACAATTATATAGCAATTATCAACTGTTTGGAAATAGATACGTAAAGTGATGTATTTATCCAATTTTGGAAACTATAAATACATATAGATATAAAAATAAACTACCCACTCACAAGTACGTCGCTGGTTCGTAGCCCCGAGCCTAGCTTGGCCTCGAACGTCCTCGGGATACGTTTCCCCTAATGTGAAATAACTAATTTTGAATTAATTAAAGCACATATACGTAAATCTAAATAAAACCCCCATAGTTTATTCAAACCTAGGGTTTAAATATACCATCGTGACCTACTCAACGTCACGAACATCCCCAAAATTATAAAATAATTTTTGGATAGCTCACGCGCCCCCACGCGTCGACAATGGCATAGCCAGACGCGCCCCCACGCGCAGGCCAGTGCTGTCAGCTAGCCTGACGCTGTCAGGAATATTCCAGGGAATATTCCGTTAAATGCTAACAAAAGCTAACGGCGTTACCTAACGCCATCAAAAATATTCCATCAACTTTGACGGAATATTCTGTCTCCTTCTTCGGTTGTCCTCGCCGTCGTCTGCAACTTGATTTTTCGCCAATTTTCTAGAAATTTTTCAAACTCACTATTCTCTTTCATTTCTTAACCATTTTTGACGTACTTTATATGGATTTGAAGCTAGTGAAGTGTAGAATCGCGTTATACCTATTTGGAGTCCAAAAAGTGGACGAAAGTCGCTGGAAAACGCCTCGAAAGTTCTGGCCAAAAGTGAGCTCCTCGAAACTCGGTTGTTTCGACGTCCAAGCTTCTTAAAAAATGTCCTAGGAGCCTCGGGGAGTTGTGGGAAGCCTTTCTCTACCATCAAAACTCCTTAACTCAGCTTGAAATCTGATGAACTCAGACCAATGAGTTTGAACCTCACGAGTTCGATGTTGAAAACTTGTCCATTCCGGGTTTCAAGAACATGGTTGTGATAGTGGGACTGAGGTGAGTACAATGGAGTGGTTTTGGGTTTGATATGTGAGCTTTGAAGCTCGTTTGAGGGGTTTGCAAAGAAAGAGAGTATACGGGAGAGAGAGAGAGGGAGAGAGAGAAAGAGAATTATTTTCTTTTGCTTTTTCTAATTGGTTGCTGCAAAGAGGGAGTGGATGGGATTGGTGGAGTGCATGGGATGGCCTAAATAGAAGGCTAGGGATAGAGTTTAGATTTTGTACTGAAAAAGGTATCGAAAATCTATCCGAAATAGTGTTTTCACATTGATAAAAATTTACGTACACTCGTAACAACGTGTACAATTTAATTGCGATAGCGAGAAATAGAATAAAAGCAATATTAATACGTCCACGTCACTTGCCAATAAGGGCATAATAGTCAATACACATACTCAGGGATAAATTACATACGAAATTAGGGACAGGTTGTCACAATCTACCCCCTTATAAAAATTTCGTCCTCGAAATTTCAATATTGACTACAATTCAAATCTATAAAATAGACGTGGATACATATCTCGCATACACTTTTCTATCTCCCATGTAGCTTCCTCAACTGAGTGGTTTTTCCACAAAACTTTCACCATCTGTACAATCTTGGTCCTAAGAACCTTATCCTTCCAATCAAGGATAGTTACTAAAACCTTATCATAGGTCAAATCTGGATTGATCTCTAGCAGTTGAGGAGGAATCACATGTGACGGATCAGAGACGTACCTTCGTAGCATCGATACGGGAAACACATTGTACACTCTCGCCAATTCTGGTGGCAAAGCAAGTCAATAAGTAACTTCACCAACTCGTTCAACGATCTGGTACGGTCCAATGTACCTAGGGCTAAGTTTCCCTTTCTTGCCGAATCGCACAACACATTTCCACAACGATAACTTCAAGAATACCCAATCACCAACCTTATAAAGTCTGTCAGTAGAATGTCTGTCTGCAATACTCTTCTGCTAATCCTGGGTCGCTTTCAGGTTAGCCTTTATCACCTGAATGTTCTGTGTTGTTTCATCCATGATCTCAGGGCCCACCAAAACTCGTTCACCAACTTCAGACCAACATAGTGGAGTACGACATGGTTTCCCACACAATGCTTCAAACGATGCCATACCAATACTAGAATGGAAGCTGATGTTGTACGTGAACTCTATCAAAGGTAAGCACTTGTGTCAAGCGTCTCCAAACTGTAAAACTGACGATCTCAACATATCTTCCAATGTCTGGATAGTTCTCTTTGACTGCCCATCTGCTTGAGGATGACAGGCGGTGCTGTGGAGTAATCTCGATCCTAAAGCTTCCTGAAAAGCTACCTAGAACTTCAAAGTAAATCAGGGATCCCGGTCACAAAATAATACTAACTGGAACCCCGTGGTACTTAACCACTTCAGAGATGAACCATTCGGCCAACTGACTTAACGACTAATTCTCACGAACGGGTATGAAATGTGCTAACTTGGTAAGCCGATCAATTATCACCCAGATACCATCATAACCATTTTGTGTACGAGGTAATTTGTACACAAAATCCATCGTAATATCTTCCCATTTCCACTGAGGCATCGGGAGTGGTTGTAGCAATCCAAATGGCTTTTTCCTTTTTGCCTTAACCTGTTGGCAAATTGCCAATATTAGAAGTGTCAGATGGTATGATACATCTTGGTACTCCTTGGATGCATCGCATAAGCAGAAATATGCGCTTCATCCAATATGTCTCTCTTTAGTTCCTCAACATTCGGTACATACATCCGCTCACCTTGCATAAGCATGTCGTCAAAATCTTTAATGCAGAGGTCTTTCTTTATCCCGTCTGACATTGTCTGTATCAATTCCTGAGATTCTGTATTGTTCCTCTGGGCTTTGAGAACACGATCTAACAGAACCGGTCTGACTTGAAAATTGGCAATTAGAGCCCCCCGTGGACCCGCTTTCAATGCTACTCCAATGGATCTTAGATCAGTCAAAAAAGGAATGCGACTAGCATAGAGAGCATTAAGTTGGCCATGAGACTTCCTACTAAGAGTATCAGCTACCGAATTGGCATGACCTGCGTGATACTCAATGGTGCAGTCATAATCACTGAGCAACTCTACCCACCTTCGTTGCTGGAGATTAAGATCTGGCTGAGTGAAGATATACTTAAGGCTCTTAAGATCAATGAAGATCTTACACTTTTCCCCATAAAGATAGTGCCTCCAAATTTTCAAAACAAAGATGATCACTGTCAACTCGAGATCATGAGTAGGATAGTTCCCCTCATGGGGCTTTAATTGCTGAGATGCATAAGCAATCGCCTTATCATGCTACATTGACACACATCCAATACCATTTAAAGATGCATCACTGTAGATCTCAAAGTTTCCACCATCATCGAGAAGTGCTAAGACAGGTGCATGAGTGAGAAGGAACTTCAACTTCTAGAAACTATGTTCACACTCATTAATCCACACAAAAGGAACATATTTTCTAGTCAATTTTGTCAGAGGTAGTGCTATGGTTGAAAAGTCCTTCATGAAGCGTCGATAATAGCCAGCAAGACCAAGAAAGCTTTGAATTTTCGTAACTGTTTGAGGTTGTTCCCAATTGTCCATGGCTGCTACTTTTTGAGGATCCACAAGCACACCCTAAGCTGATACCATGTGCCCTAAGAATGACACTTGATCCAGCCAAACATTTGCTGAACTTAGCATACAACTGATTTACCCTTAGCGTCTTTAGAACCAAACTCAGATGCTTGGCATGATTGATTTCATTCCTCAAATACACCAAAATGTCATCAATGAAAACAATGATGAACCTATCGAGGTATGGATGCAATACTCGATTCATCAGGTTCATGAAAGCTGCTGGTGCATTAGTCAATCCAAATGGCATCACAAGAAACTTGTAATGACCATATCGAGTTCTGAAAGCTGTCTTCGGAACGTCGTCGCTTCTGATTTTCAATTAGTAGTAACCCGATCTTAGTTCAATCTTCGAGAACACACAAGCACCTTTAAGCTGGTCAAAGAGATCATCAATACGAGGTAACGGATAATGGTTTTTAATCGTCACCTGATTCAACTGTCTATAGTCAATGCATAACCTCAAAGTTCCATCTTTCTTCCTTACAAACAGAACTGGAGCTCCCCACGGGGAAGTGCTTAGCTGAAACCCTTATTAACCAACTCTTGCAACTGAGTTTTAAGTTCCCTTAACTCTGCATAAGCCATACGGTAATGTGTAAGGGAAATATGAGTAGTACCTGGAAGTAGATCGATGGTGAACTCCACTTCACGATCTGGGGGTAAGCCAGGTAATTCCTTGAGAAAAACATCAGGAAAGTGCCTAACTACTCTGATGTCCTCCATAGAGGCAGTAGTCTCTTCCAATAGCACAACATGAGCTAAGTAGTGTTGCCAACCTTTACTAAACAGTCGTCTCGTCCTCATGGCAGTGATAACTTCGTGTTTTAGACCACCACGTTCACCAATAAACATGACAGTAGGCATCCCCGGTCGGTGAAAAGTAACAACCTTCTCATAACAATCCAACCTGACACGATTGTAGTGTAACCAATCCATGCCTAAGATAACTGTTGGAAGTATGCCCACAAAGCCACTCATTTGATGTAATAGCTTTTTGGAATACTTAATGTATTAAACTTTTATATGTTTAATGAAGGGCAAATCTTATTGTTAATCACTATTTATTGTATCATGTGTTTAAGCAATAAGAGAATCCAAGGAATGTATTTGTTCTAAGAGATAAGTGATCTAAGTGAGTGATGCGTGAAATAAGTTAACACACAAATTAAACCCTCTTTTTGACAGTTGTAGTATAGTTGTAAGTAGGGTATCGTTCTAGGCCGGGGATTAGGAGGGATTGCTAATCTATTCTAAATTAATTTAAAAATATTAAATAAGACTCAAGGACACAAAACTAGGCGAAAAACTCTAATAACTCGAAACACACTTAAAATGACTCAAAATAATGAAAACAATTAAATTAAACACTAGGAACTGAAATGGACGGAAATTAAATTAAAAGACTAACAATAAAGAAAACTAACTAAATAATATAATTTAATAATGGATGGGTGTTTGGTTTTGATGAAAAGTAAATTAAACTTAATTAAATTACAGAATTGACAAAAACATGAAATTAAGATGAAATGATAAATGACGGACTAGCTAGAGGGTTCTTCTCCACACATGACACATATGCAACCTAAATTGATTTTCAGTTGTTCTTTCAATAAACTATGAATACTCAACGCCCCAAATTAACCGTGAATTGCACTAATTAACCCTCAGTTTTTCCACAAGTTATTGGGTTGGATGATTGCATACGACAACCCAAAACATTCCTTACAAGTTCCCTACATGAATTGCATAATAGAGATACAAGCAAGAATCATTAAGTTCTATGAATAACATAAGCATTGACGAGGCACTCGTTACTATGATTTGCATGAAACTTATGCCAAGAATTCACTTAACGCGATTGTGGATAACAACCTTCACTACTTGTGAATATAAGTTCATAACGATTAGGTGAAATTCACTTATATTCTAGCATCAAATTCATGCATGTAAATTAAGTATGCATCCTTAATCGACATACAAAAATAAGTTATCAATCAAACAGTTAAGCAAATTAAATCACAACTCAGAAATCACAACTGAAGGTAATCAATTCATATTACAAATATATTCATGGCTTTGAATTAACCTCTAGCCAAACTAAAATTAGTTACACATTATTAAAACACAAATAAACCAAAAGTAAAATATAAGTGGGAAAGATTTAACCGAGAGAGAAGAGGCTTGCAGCTTCTGTCCACCTCGGTGCTGCGCGGGTTCTGCTCTCAACAAAGTTGCCAAGGCAGCTGTTTGTTCTCTGTTCTACACTTGACACGCTGCAAGGTGCAGCCTTCCCTTCTTCTTCAAGCTGCCAGCCGCAACTTTTCCTCCTTTTTCTGCTGGTCTCTCCCTCATTTCCTGCGCCTGTACTCACTACCAGCTGCCAAGGGCAGCTCTCTCCCCTATGCTCCCCGTGTCACGCTTCAAGCCTCCTTTGACTTCCCTTTTCATGCTGCCCAAGCAGCTGAATTCCTCCTGGTGCTGCCTCTCCTTCCTTGCGTCTCTGCGAGCTGCCCAAAGGCAGCCCTCTCTCCCGCTTCCCCCTTCTCTGCTGCCAAATGCAGCTCAAATTTATTCTCCTTGTTTTCTGACCTCCTTGGTGCTGTTTTCTTTTTGTTTTCTATTTGTTTCACCAACCCACCAAAGCAGATTCTTTTTGTTTTTCAATTGCTTCACCAACCACACTGCCATTTGCACGTTTACTTTGTTCCTTTTGAGCATTTTTTTAACAAAAGCATCTCCATATCCTTTAGCATTGTTGCTGGGGCACCCTGAAAGAAGATAATAATCGGTATAAATATTTTGAATATACAAAACTGGTAATTAGAAAATTGGAACTGTGAGAGAAACCAACACTAACCATGAAAATAACGTAAATAGATCTTATTTGTGCTATTTTTGTTTTCTTTGCATAACAGATCTTATAAACACAAAAATAACGTAAATAGCTCAAAAATATAAGGAACTAACTAAGAAAAGACGAGTGAATTTGAAGTAAAAATATATATAAATATGATCCGATCAGTGAGTTAGATTATCGAGACCTTTCTCTTATGTTCATTCCTAAAACGTTCCTAGCCATAGGATTGCCAATTGGGCATTGACAATCCGCTAAGGTTAGTATGTGTTGTGTTGACTCAAGCGTGAGTATGACTAGTCTCAAGTCATTTGGTGTTGGACACTAAGACAAACACATAGGTGCTCGAAAGAGTAATCGAGTAAACTGAACTATGATCAAAAGAGAGTTCGAACATACATGTCATGTATGAACTCTAAAGTTACAATATGCAAAGTAGTCCTTTGACCTGAGGCATCATCGATGTCTAATGGTTAGGTCCTTGATCTTTGATCCTGTCAACGGCATTCCTTTGGAGTGTTCACGACATTGTTGGGGTCAAGCTATCTAGTCATGTAGGCATATGAATGCACAACAAGGGATCTCTAACCTTCCTTGGTGGAGGGAGAATACTCTAAGATATGATTCTAAAGTCTTTGGCCAAAGTAAATGAATATGACTTAGGAAGTTTGTTCCAAATCATATTCATGGGAATCATATAGGAAAGTATCACATTGGATAGTAGACATGAAACAAACTATCACGTAAACAATGTGATTAAGAGTATTGTATTAGAGAAGGACCGTATTGCATTGTAGTTGTAACTGGATAGGTTCTCCAACCAATTCTACTTAGCTTGGGTAACCATGACATACTGCTAGGTGTCACTCATGGTTTGTGGAAGCCCAAATGATTAGGTAACACTAATCATTAAAGGGAGAATTGAAATGTGGTTTCAATTCACAAATCGATAGTTAAGAGTAACATCGCCCACTGCCTCGCTAATTGGAACCTAATGGATCGTACACCGAGTAAGGATGTATGTGAAGAAATCAAATGAAATGGATAAGCAATTAAATGGTTTAATTGAAGAATGGTCAAAGATTAATTAATTAGTTAATTAATTATACGAAATGTTCGTATTGGGCTTATATGTTGGTTTTGGGTTTCGGGGCCCAAAAGCGTTTTGGTCCACAAGGCCCATTATGTTTAAGTTGTATGACAACTAAAACAAAATGGGCAAATTAGCCCAATAACAAAGGATGGCCGGCCATTAGGGTGAATGGGCAAAGTTTGCTTTATTACAAGTTTGCCACTCACCAAAGAAAAGGTTATAAAAGCAACTTTATAGCTATTTTCTAATTAGGGTTTTTTTCTTGTTGAAATTGGGTGAAACATTTTCTCCATTTTCTTCTAAGGAGGCCGGCCACTAAGGGGATGGACATCTAGCAATCTCTTCTTCCCTTAGTCATCCAATTCATCTTCACAAGATACAACCTTGGTGAAGAGACTTAGAGACATCAAGCTTTTGGTGTTTTGGAGAACAAATCCTTTTTCCTCAAATAATCAAAGGAGCACTAAAGGGAGGAAAACACAAGGAAGATTCAAGGAGCTTGGAGGTGACTTGAAGGCCCTCCACTTGGGTGAATCCCTTGTGTAATCAAGGATGAGCTTCAAGGGTAAAGAATCACTAAATCTTTACTTCTCTTTAATGTTGTTAAAGAGTTTATTTTGGTTCACCATATACTAGGCTTTGAAAGTCATGGGTTTTATGAATTGTTTTTGGATGCATGCCTACTTTAAAGTGTTAATAGCTTGCATGTGTATTCAAATGTTCATACTTGTTCTTAGCTAGGACAAATTTTTTCCTTCAATAACGTCAAAATCAATGATATCCAAAGGAACAAGATTAGCCGACATGACTACATCTTTGACAAGGATGGGACATCCTTGATATTCCCAACTAACATAATAGATTTCACCCCTTGGCATCGAGAATTCCAACTCGTAGTCGAGTGAAGTAGGATGTGGTTTAGTCGTTTGAGCAAACTTATGGGAAATAACTGAATGTGTAGCACCAGAATCAATTAAAACTTTAGCAAAATGGTCTAGAACATTCAATGTACCCATGATCAAGTCCGGATTAGCCTGAGCATCTTGTAGGGTGGTGTTGTTAACTCTTCCCTGAACTTATTGCCTACCTCCATGGCCCCTGTTTGCTTGAGTCTGATTACCTCGACCCTGATTACCTTGGCCTTGATAAGGTTGATTTGCCTATCTGCCTGAACCTCCACTGCTAGTTACTACGTCTAGATTATGATGTTGTCCTTCAGTATACATATGTGCTCCACCACCCTGATACGGCATATAGTCTTCATGAAACTATGGATAACCTCCTTGAGTCTGCTGATAGCCTCCCTAAATCTGCTGATAGCCTCCCTGATAGTAGGGAACCTCAGGTGTTTACTGGTATGGTCCTCCCTGATACTGGGCTACGTCCCATTGGTAGTGGAAAGCTCCACTGTGGCCTATCTACTGGCAATTACCAGGTGCTGGAAACTGCTGTAAGGGGACTGCAGATGGTAGATTAGCAGGCTAATTCTTCTGATTTTGAGGACAATTATAGGCCATATGCCCTGTCTGTCCGCAACTGAAACATCATATGTTTCTTCTCTTACACTCGTCATAGTGACATGTTACACCTGCAACAAAACTGAACACCTGAATGCTAGATTTTCCTTGATTCTGAAAACGAGAACCACCAGCAGATCTGCCTTCTCTCTGAGGTGTACTAGAGTTAGAACCCCCACTCGACGATCCAGAGCTGTTTCCACTCATTTTAAAATTCTAAGCCCTTCTCGGACCAAGTGACGATTGCCCCCTATTACTGTAACTCTGGGCATTCCTGCCAACATCCACATCCTCATCGTTAGGAGCATTCTTCGAATCTTCAACCCGAAGCCAGACCTCGAAGAATTCCTGATACGTAGCACATGGAGTAGTGTTTGCCATATAACGTCATTTCTTGCAAGTTCCTCTCTTAAACAAACGAAGCATCTCCCGGGGATTAGTAGCAATCTCGGGGAAATAACGAGATAAGTCTGTGAACTTTCGATGATACTCAGAAGCTGACATCTTACCTTGCATCAGATCTGAAAACTCATCATTCTTACGATCCAAATACTTCAGAGGAACAAATCTAGTCTGAAATATTTGCTTGAAAACATCCCAATTTATAGCATCCTAATCAGATAATGATTTTTTCTCCTGATCCCACCAAGATTCTGCTCCCAATCGAAAAAGCCAGGTCGCTGTTTCGACCCATCTCTCTAGAGAAGATTACCCTGCCTATGCATATCTCTGCCTTTTCTGATCCTTCATTACCAAAGAAATCATTAATCTTTAGGCGAGATACAATATCCAGAGTATTCCTTGGGGCAGGACAAAGTGAAGATTGAATAGCATTGGCAATAGCCTCACCAAACTGTCCAAGTTTTGAAAGTTATTCTCAGCTGGAGAACGTGGCTCTCTACCAGGTGGCATGGTTTTGACATAAGAAAACAAAAGTTAAAACACACTAGGAAGTGCAGGACTGTCTAAACCCATGCTTTGATGCCAAGTTGACACACCCTGACTTGGGAAGGTTGAAGCATGCTGGCTATCACCGTGAGGTGACGTAACCATAAAGGTAAGTGATGTAAAAAGTGAATACATTTAAAACCAATTAGAACTAATTATACTAAACAGTGAAAGAGTGCGCAATCGTGGGATGAACCCACTACAATTATTCAAAGTGTAACAGATAGTGAGACTACATAAAAGTAATCAAAGTACACTTATTACACCACAGTGATAAGTTCGTACGTCTAAACATAAGGGAATGTCAGAACTGCAGAGATTCCTCGAGTGCCACAAAAAGTATAGCTATCCAGGCTCTAAAGGGGCGAAAAACAAAGTTGAATGGGTTAGCAAAACAATGCTTAAACGAAATCCTTTATTTTGAATATACAAACCCCTCGCCGTAAAACAAGTATAGTTCCTTAAAACATACAATGTACTCATGTAACCAATAATACAACAACATTATAATAGTATTATAACCAGAAATATGGCAAGTCATGATGTATCAAATGCCACAATAATATAATCATGTGATAATCAAGTATAGCTAAGAGCTCATCCATCTAAGTTGACACACGAGTTCGAACATATAATTTTTGACACGAACATGACTGGGTGTAATTAATATGCTTTAGTACTACGATCACGTGAAGGCTAGTGCAGAAGCACGGTCACATACAAGCCGGATTGCCCAATGCAATCTACCCGACATGACTTGCACCTAACTTGGATCCAAGGAAAGCGAATGGTGTGAGGTGAACATACATGTGAAGGACTGGCCCTAGCCCTGGGGCGAGTACTAACATTGATATGTATGAATGTCATGACAGTAATATATCAACCATATAGCATCATTTATCACAATTATATAGCAGTTATTAACTATTTGGAAATATATATGTAAAGTGATGTATTTATCCAATTCTGGAAACTATAAATACGTATAGATATAAAAATAAACTGCCCACTCACAAGTAAGTTGCTGGTTCGTAGCTCCCGAGCCTAGCTTGGCCTCGAACGTCATCGGGATACGTTTCCCCTATATGTGAAATAACTAATTTCGAATTAATTAAAGCACATACACGTAAATCTAAATAAAACCCCCATATTTTGCTCAAACCTAGGGTTTAAATACACTATCGTGACCTACTTGACGTCACGAACATCCCCAAATTTTTAAAATAATTTTTGGTCAGCTCAAGCGCCCCCACGCACTGGCAATGGTACGGCCAAACGCGCAGGCCAGTGCCGTCAGCTAGCCTGACGCCGTCAGGAATATTCCACGGAATATTCCGTTAAATGCTAACAGAAGCTAATGGCGTTACCTGAAGCCATCAGGAATATTCAGTCAACTCTGATGGAATATTTTGTCTCTTTCTCCGTTTGTCCTTATCGTCGTCGTCGTCCGCAGCGGTCTGCAACTTGATTTTTCGCTAATTTTCTGGAAAATTTTCAAAGTCACTATTCTCTTTCATTTCTCAACCATTTTTGACGTACTTTATATGGATTTGAAGCTAGTGAAGTGTAGAATCGCGTTATACCTATTTGGAGTCCAAAAAGTGGATGGAGGTCGCTGGAAAACGCCTCGAAAGTTCTGACCAAAAGCGAGCTCCTCGAAACTCGGTTGTTTCGACGTCCAAGCTTCTTAAAAAATGTCCTAAGGGCCTCGGGGAGTTGTGGGAAGGCTTCCTTTAACTTCAAAACTCCTTAACCCAGCCTAAAATTTGATGAACTCAGATCATTGAGTTGGGACCTCACGAGTTCGACGTTGAAAACTTGTCCATTCCGGGTTTGAAGAACATGGTTGTGATCGTGGGATTGAGGTAAGTACAATGGAGTGGTTTTTGGGTTCGATTTGTGAGCTTTGAAGCTCGTTTGAGGGTTTTGCAGAGAAAGATAGTATACGGGAGAGAGAGAGAAAGAGAAAGCAAGAGAGAGAATTATTTTCTTGTGCTTTTTCTGATTGGTTGTTGCAAAGAGGGAGTGGATGGGATTGGTGGAGTGCACATGATGGCCTAAATAGAAGGCTAGGGATAGAGTTTAGATTTTGTACCGAAAAGGGTATCGAAAATCTATCCGAAATAGTGTTTTCACACTGATAAAAATTTACGTACACTCGTAACAACGTGTACAATTTAAATGCGATAGTGAGAAATAAAATAAAAGCAATATGAATACGTCCACGTCACTTGCCAATAAGGGCATAATAGTCAATACACATACTCGGGGAGAAATTACATAGGAAAATTAGTGACGGGTCGTCACAATAATTATGAATATTCTATTTCATATATTTAAATTTTCAGGGTATTACAATCATACTTCGTTGAGTTCACTATGTTTGTCCTGTTTGACTTTTGTTTTAAACATTATGCATGCTTCTCACTTTTCTCCTTAGTCTATGGGTTATCACCTGCCTTATGATTTACCATAGAGAGATTTTGTGAGTTTTACTACTAATGCATACTTTCTTTAAATTTGAGACTCCAATTCACCTGTTGTGTCGCTGACTTCATCCACTGTTCTACCTTATCTGCTGAAGATCTAGTGCGATATTTTGTTTGAGTATTTACATACTCAAGGAGGAGTGTTGCAGGCGTATGTAGAATAGGAATGTGATTGTGTAAATCCTAGTGTATCTAGGGATATATTTGAATATTCCTTTTAGTAATTAATATCCTATTAGAGTTGTAATTCTAAAATGGTAAGAATTTTACCTATCCTACTACTATAAATAAATGCATAATAGAGTGATACAACATGCACCTCACAATTAAATCTCTCTTTTCTCTCTTATTACTGCCAGCCTCCCTGTCTCTATTCACTTAGAATAGTTCAGTCAAATAGACTTATAACAACATTTTAATTTCTCTTTTTATGATGAATGAGATTATAATGTGAGTGGAGAAATAGAATAATAATGTTGGTCTAGCAGAGCACTCTTTGATGTTGTATTTGGTTCGTCCCAAATCCTCGATTCTAGGAATGACAACCTCACGTTCCTCGAGAATTCTGAAAATATAACAACCAATCAACATGTTGTAATATTTCCAAGCATTCTCGAAACACATTAATTCGTCTATTTGTTGAACGGGAAATGATTTTGCCTGGGCCTTGTGGCCACCCTAGCCCAGATGGCCCAACAACTAATAAATTAATAATCCTCTCCTTCCCCACCATATGCAAACGTACACCCACCAACAGCCAATCCAAACCCGCATCCTATATAACCATCCCTTATAAACCACACTCGACCCAAAACCCTAACCCTTCCGCACCTATTTCTCACTTCGGAGCCGCATTAGGGTTGCACAGAGAGGGAACAATGGTGTCTGGCTCAGGTATCTGCGCTAAGCGCGTTGTGGTGGACGCCCGCCACCACATGCTCGGCCGCCTGTCTTCGATCCTGGCCAAGGAGCTGCTCAATGGGCAGAAGGTCGTGGTTGTTCGCGCGGAGGAGATCTGTATCTCCGGTGGGCTGGTGAGGCAGAAGATGAAGTACATGAGGTTCTTGCGTAAGCGCATGAACACTAAGCCTTCTCATGGTCCCATCCACTTCCGCGCCCCGGCTAAGATCCTCTGGCGCACCATCCGTGGGTACGTCGTCATTTTTCTGTTAGTCTTTGCCGATTTATTGATTTATGCATGCTTTATTAGCTTGAGCTGCTGGGCTTTTATTGTTTTGTTTGATTAGGTTACATTGTCTATGTAAATCAATGGAATGTATCAAAAACCCATTTGGGGATTTTGTTAGTTTTTATTGTTGGGTTTATGGTTGATGATGAAATTGATTGTTTTAATTCAGTAGGTGCTGTAAAGTTTTGTGTTTTGAACACTTCTTGTTAGTTTTTGTTTATAAAAAATGAAAGAGCACTTTAGTTAATCACTATTTTGCAAAAAACACTTCAATTTAGCGATGAAACATAACATTTCTCCATTGACAACCATAAAGCGAACCTCATTTCTTACATGTATTGGAATATCTGTTTTTTGGCTAATTTTGATTCACTAGGGGAATTTTTTGTGTTAGATTTGTGTAGTTTTTGGTGCTGGCTACAATACTTACATATATGTAATAGAATATCCATCTCGGTCGTCAGAAGATGATTGTATCAAAAACATAATGTTCACATTAAATACATACATATACATACATACATATACATACATATATATATACACACATATATACATATATATATATATACATACATATATATATATATATATATATATATACAAGTTATTGCTTTTTGCTTCGTTCTACTGCTTGAGAGTTTTTATGTTAAGTAACTTTGTTATTGCTTTTTTCTGCAGGATGATTCCCCATAAGACTAAGCGTGGTGCTGCTGCACTTGCTCGTCTGAAGGCATATGAGGGTATTCCACCTCCATATGACAAGACTAAGAGGATGGTCATTCCTGATGCGCTCAAGTAAGCTTTTTGACACTATTTTTCATTTGCCAAATGCCTGTCTTGTTATATAGATTGTTCTGTATTTCATGAAGTGAATGTTTATTGTTTTGTTTTTTTATATCTGCAGGGTCTTGAGGCTGCAAGCAGGACACAAGTACTGTTTGTTGGGCAAGCTTTCTTCAGAGGTTGGATGGAACCACTATGAGACCATTAAGGTGAGAATCCCCTGCTTTCCTTGTTTGTTTTTACCTAGTGTTTTGTCTCCTTGTGCTGATAATAGTCTGGGTAAAGTATCTAGTTTTCTCTTTTAGTTCAAAGTGGTATGGTCATTATTTCCCATTGAGTCAGATTGCATCTTAATTGAGTTTGCATATGGAGTTGTTTCCGTGGCTTATGTTTGTTCTTCCTCTTAAATGCACAATGTTGTTAGCGCTTCTGTTTTCTTGATTTGGAAAATGATTGCTATATGTTTCATGCTGCATGTCTAAATGGTGGAGTCGCCTAACATTATTGTATTATTACTGACAAAAGTCATTTGTTCTGTATTATTGTATTATTAATAATAAACGGCACTCCTTTTGTTTTCTGTCTTTATTAATCATCTATATTGGTCTTTACATACTGTTATGATTGGGTGAGGGATTTCTAAGTCTCAATTTAGGATTATCACAAAATGTTAGATTGGGGGATTACAAAAAGCCCTTCTTGACTATTACAAAGGCATATGAAGGGAATTCGCAAATCACGACTTCGAATACGTCATTTACAAATCCATCCTACAAACTGTTGTAACGATGATGTAGTGCATTTCTAAATTCTTTCTATCAACTTTTTGTTCTCCATTCTTTACTAACTTGGCCTCAATCCCTTGGACACAAGCATAAGTTCTAGTTATATAGTTGATTATATTGGTTCTTATTTTCAATCGGTTGCAATCCCTCTTCTTTGATGCCCATGTGCACCAACACTTGTACTGAAAATTTGGTGTCTCACACTTTATGTTAGAGCTAGAGTGTTTTTATTTTGTATGGTCTAGTGGATTATCTAAAATAGGTCTAGTACTTTCTGTGTTTGTATCATCCATCACCAAGAGCATAAATTCAACACGTCCATGGAACTCATGCATGTGTGCATGTGTGGCTTTTTTCTTTTTTTTTTTTTTTTTTTTTTGATTTTGGTAAAACTCTCTTGTTAGGCGAAGGGCCATGCATTTATTTTTCTTGCATGAGCCTACAAATGTCAAACTAATGAATTTTTATGTTTGCAGGAGCTTGAGAACAAGAGAAAGGAGAGGGCCCAAGTTGCGTATGAGAGGAAGAAACAGTTGAACAAACTGAGGGTGAAAGCAGAGAAGTCTGCTGAGGAGAAACTAGGACCTCAGCTAGAGATCATTGCCCCCATTAAATATTGATGAGTAGACATTTGTGTGTTTAAGATGATAATCTTGTTGACGATTGAGTTCAGAGATTATTTTTGTTCGTGTTATGATACCTTGTTCGTTTTAATGGCCAATTAATTGCGTGGTAGTTGTTTCTTATAGATTTCACTTGTATGCGATTTGGTATTTTATGAAATATCTGAAATCACTTTTATGAAATCAGTTTTACAAGAACACAATCGGTTGACACAAAAACCCCTGTTTACATGTCAGTATAACATCTAATCTAATTCAGTAATCAACTTCTTTAAGCAAATTCAGTAATCAACTTCTTAGTGCAAGATAGCTCGGGAAATTTCACGTCAAATGTGTACAAGGTTCTGAGAATTGTTAGTTTACCCCCATTTGGGAAGGTTATTTATTCATTTTTTCGATTTTACAGAGACTTAAGTTTTGACCTTTCGCTTGTGTTGTACAAATGTCCGAACAATAACCTTATGCGAGGTGTCGAAGCCTAAAAAGGAGAATTGAAAATTTTGCTAACTCAAATTATAGTGCAACATTGCAGAATGTAACCAAGAACAAAAAGATTGCTAGCATTCCACCAACAACAATAATAATTCTTTATTGGAAAAAAAAGTATAATAATATAACAAATGTGGTAATTTTTAGCTCATAAGGTGAAAGAAGCTAAGAATTGTGGAGTTATTCAAATCACTGAGGTTTCATCATAAGCACTTAAAACATCAAATGCAAGAAAGGTGAGCAATAACATTATGAGCTCTAGCATTCCACCGTATTGTTTGGTATAGCATCAAATCTGACTTCAAAGCCTACCCTGTAGAACTCTGATCATGCTGGTCCGCGAACCTTACTGCTCAGATGTCCAGAAATCACTTCTAACAACGAAACCCAACTCCAAACATTCAGGACCAGAAACTTTCTCGAAAACAAAGTGGCTGCCAAAACTGTCCATCTATTGGGTATTATGTGTTGGAACACTAAGATAAAATTTCGTATTCTTCAAGTCATCCAAGAATGGATTGTGTCGATAAAAATTTCCGCTATCTTCAGTCTTGACAAAAATGCACCTGCAAAACAATTAACATCTTTGATCAAGGACCTAAGTCTCATGTGCCCACGGGTTTGGGGGGGGGGGATTAGGTCAATGGATCTCCAATGCCTAAGTCAGTTTTTATGAGAGAGTAAAGTGTTTAGGGCTTTTTTAGGGTAGCAAAAGCTTCTAAAATTTGGTAGAATTTGGGGTATTTATAGCGGGGATAGGGCCGGCCATAGTGTTAGGGCTTTACCCTACACGTGGCGGCATCCTATTGGCCAAGATTTATGGAAAAATATTCTCAAGATAGTAAATAGGAAATAATATCTTGAGATAATGGAGTAATTATTCCTAATTGATTTAAATTGGGATTACTTACTTGATTGCAGTCAATCTTCAATTGGGCATGTATTAAATATAGGATTTGGGTAATTAATCCTTATGTTTAATGCTTTGACTTTTCCTTGCCAAGGGCAAGTGAGCTGTGTGCAGTCGTATTCAATTGCTGGGAACTTCAGGGATGTGAGTTGCGCGTGGATGCATTTGAGAAGCTTGCCCATTTATTGAGGGCAATCTTGTCTTTCTTGGGCAAAAGTCCACGTGTCGCCTCTAGAATTTTTGAGATTATTTTAGGCTCCACAAATGCCCCCACATGTGTTGAACTGCATGTAGGATAAGGGCAGTAGGTGTAGAAATCCCAAGCTTCTTGGGTTTGTAAAGTTGTTTCCCAATTTGAACTTGATCTCCTTTCTTGATTTGGAGATAGACTTCTTCTAGGAAAAGGAGACCAATTGCTCCCAATACCTATTTAATTCTGCCTTAAGCAGGGGATTAAATAAATTTGGAGAGCAATCATCATTCCAACAAGGAAGAGAAGAAGAAAATTTTCTTCCCCCTCCCCTAGCTTTCTTCTTCTCTTACCCTTGCAAAGAGTTGTCTCTCGTTGTTGTTCTTCTTCTCCTTGTCGCACCAAAGGTAAGAAAATTTGAATTTTCTTCTTCTTGAATTTTTTGGGAATCTTGGGACTTGAAAAATTGGCTCAGTGGGGACCGAGGGTGTGGGTGACACACAGCAAGGGAGCCATGGGGCTGATATACATAGTGGGCAGCATGGTCGTGCGGCGCGGGAATAGGCTGGCGTGGGCCAAGTGGACGATTCGGCTCGGGCCGAGGTGGATGGGTGCTGGGGTGAGGAGAGGCCGACATGGGCCGGGCCTTCGGGGCTGCTGGGCACGGGCCTGTGCATGCGTGAGGTGAGAGAGTGGGAGAGACCGACATGGGCTGACTCTCGGGTTTTGGTGGCTTGGGCAGAGAAGCCTAGGCCGGCTTTAGAGCATTGGGCGCTTGAAGGAGGAAGGAGGAAGGAGGAAGGGAATGGCCTCCTCCTGCGTTGGGCTCAACGACGTGGGCCGCGTATATGAGAGAGAGTGAGGGCTGGGCTCTTTTGTGGCCTGGCCGTGTGGATGAGCTGGGCCGTGGGGCTTGGCGCTGGGCTCTATGGTCCTTTTTTTTGTTTTGTTTTGAACTGCCTCCTAAATACTTTCCTTCGTACCTTTTGCAGGGACTTTAAGATGTCTTCCTCCGATCGCAAAAGTGACGAATATCCTCCACCTTTGTACCATTAAGGTGGTTCTTCTGGCAAGGTGGGCTATTTCAAGGCTGCGCATGTCAAGATCAATTCCAACGAGTTGTTTCGGGATTTTCTTGAGGCATACAAGCATGCAATTTCGTCAGGGGTTTGCGTCAAGAGGGTGAAGGATGATAGCGGCCATAAACCATGTGACGAGGGTGCCACTGCCAGGAAGAGGGCTATCAAATTCCATCTGTATTACTTCGTGTTATGATTTACTTTTCCCATGTTGTGGCTTTTCCTGGAGGTGATCTACTCCATGAAATGCGCGCCTACTCACTGCTCCCTGAATGCCATTCGTGTGTTGGTGGGGTTCTTCAACTTGAGTAGGTTCTTTGATCTTGGCTAAACCATAAATGAGTTATGGTACTTCTTTGAAATCAGCCACAAGGAAGGCGTGAGGCAGCTGAGATCTCGCCATAGGCTGCTCAATGCTCCCTGCAAAGGTGATCATGAGTGGGCGAGGGACACCTTGGAGGTAAGTGAAAATCAGGAGTAACTCCTTTCCTGAGTTGTGCGTTCTAACTGTCTTTATTAATGGTAAGTGAATTGCTGTCACATCTCGGCCTGGGCCCCCACCACATCCTGGGCTCGACTCCACCGTAACATGATATTGTCCGCTTTGGGCCCCGACCACGCCCTCACTGTTTTGTTTCTGGGAACTCACACGAGAACTTCCCAGTGGGTCACCCATCATGGGATTGCTTTCGCATGAACTCGTTTAACTTTGGAGTTCCGATGGAACTCGAAGCCAGTGAGCTCCCAAAAGGCCTTGTGTTAGGTAGAGATGAGAATATACATATAAGGCTTACATGATCCATTCCCCTGGGGCAATGTGGGATGTTACAATCCACCCCCCTTAGGGGCCCGACGTCCTTGTCGGTACACTTCCGGCCAGGGATTGGCTCTGATACCAAATTGTCACATCTCGGCTCGGGCCCCCACCACATCTCGGGCTCGACTCCATCGAATTGCTTCATTCTTGGCCTGCTTGAATTTTTGTTGAGTTGCTCCATGACTTTAGTTTACTGATCGTCTTTCTTACTTTATGTAGATTCAGAATTTGGTTCAACTTTAAGAACTTCGGCGGATATGAAGAAAGTGCACATCGCCTTAGGCATTCTTGCTCAGTACAGTGAGTGGCACTGGTTGCTTAACCCTATTCGTCAGGAGAAAGGCAAGCTGTCTCCGAAGGAAGAGATAAAGCAAATGAAGGATGAGGCGCTTGCTCATCCAATTGCTGCTGTAGAGCCTACTACCAACAAAGGTGGAAAGAAGAGATATTCCTTACCTACTTGTGAGCCTTCGACCGAGAAGAAGCCAAAGACTTCTTTTGGTGTTTGTGGGGGCTCGTCTGCTGTTGAAAAGCTTGTCATCGATTTGACTTCTCCAAAGCAGACGAACAAGTTTGTTGAGCCTGTGAAACCTGTTGCTCCGAAGATGGCCACATGCATTGCTGAGAGGATTGCCCAGCGGAAAGGTTCGGTGGTGCCCCCGGTGTCCTGGTTTGTGTTGAAAAGCCCGTCGGGAGCTAAGTTTGATTTGGCTTCTGAGAGGCTCGCCGCTATGAAGAGCGATAAGGTGGATTCTATTGCTAAGGCGGCGCCTGGGCCTGTTCCTCATTCTATTGCGACTAGTTTTTTTGCTGAGAAAGGAAAATCTGCTCATATGGGCAATTGTGAGAAATCCACTGATTCTGAGGCTAGAGAGTTTCCCAAGGTTTGTGCGCTACTGAAGGCGACCTGCTTGAGGACGTTGATGCATGCACCAAGTTCGTTAACAATGTTGGGAAAGTCGTGATCTATTTAGACTCTTTTGTGAAGCATCTTGCCTACTCGAGGAGGTTCTCCTTGATTCTTACAATGCATAAGACTTTGATCCTAGCAACTGAGTTAATGCATGTTGATCAGGATGCTGTCAAGTGTGCTAAAGAGATCGAAGTGACGTTCATGGCTTAGCTTTGCTTGGCTGCTAAAAAGATTGAGAAGCTCGAATCTAAAGTCGCCATTTTGAAAGGGTCTGATGTCTCTGCCCCCCACTTCTATGCAGTTGAAGACCACTTATCAGGAGGTCACCCACTTGCAGGCTAAGCTTAGTGTGACTCAAGTAATGGTGGAAGCTGCAAAGAAGGAACTCAATCGTGTTTCACCAATGGTCAATGACATTGAGCATGTTAATTCGGAATTACGAATGGCTTGCTTTGCCAAGGATGATGAGCTTGTCTTCATGCATGTTGAAGTGTCTCGTCTCAAAGATGTTGCCAGTAAGCTTGAGTCTAAGGAAGTGGATATGCAAGGTGCGCTGTCTGCTAGTGAGAACCTAAAAAAGGAACTGGATAAGCTACAGGGTGTTCACACTGGGCTTGTTGAGGAGAATGTGTTGCTGAAGAATGAGAAAGTCGATCACGAAATGGCACTTTCTTTTTGTCAGGCCGATTTCTACAAGTTTGGCTATGTAGACCATTTTTAGGGTAGGCTGTCATTATGAGTTTTTCGAGAAGGACTTCGAGACTTTCTCTATTTCTCCAATTGATCTGCTTGATTTCTCGTTTGAGGCTGCCTTTGGTGGAGTAGCTGAGGGTTATGCAGTCTAGGGAAGGGCGGTTGAGGATGAGTTGATGGAAGCTTTGGCTGCTAAGAGCGATGCGACTGCTGAAGACGTGGTAGTCGAGGGACCGGCTGCCAATAAGTAGTCTTTTTGCTTAGACTTAGGAATTTTCTTCTTTTCCTTTTTCGTTCTGCTTTATTCGAACTTTGTTGGCCTTTGAGCTGGTTTATCAATTTCTTAGAAATTTAATAAACAACTTTCCTTGCTTTGATTCAATCCTTATATTTTGCCATGTTTTTTGTAAAACATACTGTAGGATGGGCGACTGGGTGAGCTACTTCAATGAAGCAGTCGATCCCACGTCATCACTTAGGTTTTAGTTTCGGTCTCAGGGCTTCAGGAGCCTTGCTTGCTTGAGGCGACTTACAAAAATTTACCTTAGGACGGGCGGTTGTATTGACTACTTCGATGGAGCAGTCTATCCCACATCGTCATTTTAGGCTTTAGTCTTGGCTTTGGGGCTTCTAGAGCTTTACCTGTAAGAGGAAAAAAGGTGCGAGACTTCTAACTTATAGAGCTAGTGGCTGAACTCGTTGCCTCCGTAGGAAGCAAGCGAGTCCGTGTAACTACTCTACTTGTGAATCTCGACTTTAGTGGCTTTATGAGCTTCGGCCCTCCCGAGGCATGTTGCGAAGTTTTTAACTTATAGAGCTGGCGGCTGGACATTTGCTTCTCATAGAAAGCACAAGAAATATGCGTAATTGCTATAGTCGTACTTCGGCTTTATTCGCTTCTCGAGCTTTGGCACTCCCGGGGCATGTTGCGAAGTTTTTAACTTATAGAGCCGTCAGCTGGACACTTGCTTCTCGTAAAAAGCAGAGGAAATCTGCGTAGCTACTATAGTCGTACTTCAGCTTTATTTCCTACAAAACTTCAACTGTAGACCGTCAATTGGTAGTGCTGCTTTTAAATAAGCAGATGGGCTACGTAGTTATAGCATATGTAAGTCTCGACTTATGGATTGCCTTGGGCTGCGAGCCGTTGGGTCTTTGGAAGGGCGTCTTACTTACAGAAACAGACGACCTGGGTGACCACTTCAGGCATCGTCCCTGGCTCTCAGAGGCATTTTAGGCATAAGGTGTATGCAAAATCGCGTCTCAGAGGCCATATCCTTCTGAGTTGTAACTTGATTCCGTAGGTCGCTTAACTAATATTGCAACACTTTAAAACCAAGTTATGCTCTTGAAGACTTGCACTTCAAGGACGGACCATCTAGTCACGCGAACTCTTTCATGGGCGGGAATTCAGCACTTAGCGTGTCTTCCAGTTAGAGACCCGGGATCCCGTGGAATTAAATCCTTCAGTCGGCTAAGTCTATTCTAGGAGAAAGACTATCTTGGCCAATTCTGGGAGTTGTTCGGCTTAGGTAGTCGGTGCATTTAGGGGAAACTGAGCAGTTATACCACCTATCCATGTCTGGATATTCCGGATTAGTTTACCCTCTTCTAATTAGATAGCACATACCATGTTTGCAAGGGCATGGGCGCCTTTTGTTTGTCACATGGGTGGTCAGCTTGTTTATGCATTCAACCTAGGCTTATGAATAATTCCTTTACTCTTTATTGAAAATAGAGAAATTTATTAACTTTGCTGGTAGGCAGTAATGGCATAGCAACTGATAATCCTAAGCATGCGAGGTCTTGTTCATCGAGCTGCTTAAGTCTTCGAACTTTATTTATCTTGAATGGGGTCCAAGGAATTGTGGGAGGTCAAATGTAGTACTTTCTCAGGTTGTAGGCATTCCACTACTTGTCGATTTCTTTGTCACTTATAATGGTGAGGGTGTAGCTGCCTTTTCCGCCTACTCAGCTAATTTTGTACGGAGCCATCTTTTTGGAGCCTTCTCAGCAGGCGGTGATGGAGGCTTTTATGAGGATTAAGTCTCCTAGTTGGAATTACCAGATCTTTGCTCTCTTATTGTAGCTGGAGAAGAGCTGTAGCTAATAGGTCGCAATGCGGGTGATAACCTTCTCGTGCTCTTCCTCTGCCAAGTCTAAGTTTGTGGCCATCTCCATCTCATTCTGCTTCTGCTCCAAATTCGGCAGTAAAGTGCTAATGCTTGGCATCATGACATCAGGAGGAATGATCGGCTCAAAGCCATACGCTAGGGAGAATGGAGTTTCACTGGTTACTCATCTTTTGGTGGTGCGATATGCCCAAAGAACACCAAGGAGCTCATTTGGCCACTTGCCCTTGTTTGAAATGGACTTCTTAAGGCAGTCGAGGATAGTCTTGTTGGATGCCTTGGCCTGCCTGTTGCCCTACGAATACCTGGATGTGGACATGTACTGCTTGATGTCATATTTTTCGAAGAACTTCGCCAAATCATTCCCCACGAACTACGGATTATTGTTTGTGACGATGGAGTGTGGGATGCCGTAGCGGCAGATGATGTTCTTCCATATGAAGCACTCTATGTCCATCTAGGTGATTATAGTCATCATTTCATGAAGTAGTCTGTTGCTACAGTCATCATGCCTCTGCCCCCAGTGGCAGGCTGCATGGGTCATACTAGGTCAATCGCCTACTGCATGAATGGCCAATGGCTCGTTTGAAGGTGGAGTTTGCTGGCAGGTAGTCCGGGCACGTGAAGGGAAATTTATGAGATTTCTAGAATGGGATTTCATAATGACTATCATGCATATTCAAATCAAATTTAATATACGAAAGCAGCGGAAGCATTTATAACATATTATCAAAGCTATAGTCATGAAAATCCCCTTCAAGGTTCATAGGTTTATATATAATGCATCAAAACATTTTAAAGAATCAAGAACAAGGTGAAGGTTAGTCTTATACCTCTTGATCTAGACTTGAGACCAAGGATGGACCACCTCCAAGCCCTTTGCTCCTTGAAATCCTTGAGCCTAGCTTCCCTCCTTGCCTCCTCCACTTTGTTACAATGAGTGCTCCTAGGTTCTCTTCAAGTTTCCAAAGTAGGAAACCTCTAAAGATCCTCACCCACTAGTGTAGTGAGAAGGATGAAGGAATAACCAAAAGGGTGTAAGAGAGGTTAGTAAAAACCCCCTTTGGTGGCCGGCCTTTGTGTAGTTTAGAGAGCTATTTTTTCTTTTGCCTCTTTGTTGTTTTAACACACACAAAAACCCTAATTAACTTTATCTCTATAAAGTTGCTTATATAGACAAAAGAAACCTAGTCAACACTTGACTAATTTTTCTCTCCTTCCCCACTTAATATGGCCGGCCCTCTTTGTGTTGTTTGGGCTTTGGACTTTCATTTATTTCAAGTCATCCAATGCTTGAATAAAAGCCCAATGGGTTTAGGCCCAATGGGCCCAATTAAACCCGAACGTTTCTTTAAGCCCAAAACGATCTTTATCGCTTTTATGATTTCTTTAGACTTTTCTAAATTAATCACAACACATAATTAATCCAATTAATTGTTTCCATCATCCATTAGTTACTCACCACAATAGTGTTTTGGTGAACAATCTTTTAGGTTCTAATTAGCAAGGCAGTGAGGTGATTGGCATCAATCCAATTGCTTATATTTAATTCAATCACTTAGTGAATTAAAACCTCATTTTAATTCACCTTTCTTCTTTGATGACTACATTTAATCATCTAGAAGAACTCACAAGCTATGAGTGACATCTAACCATATGTCATAGCTACCCAAGCTAATGTAGAAGTTTATTCGAAGAACCTAGTCAGTTGGAATTACAATGTAATTCAATCATTCTCTAATACAATACTCTCAATCACATCATTAGGGTATGGATATATCATGTCAAACCCCTAATGCGATTATTCCTTCATATATGATTCATTTGAGTCGTATAGGAACACTTTCCTTTCAATACGCTCGATACTTCGGCCGAAGATTCCCGAATCATATCTTAGAGTATTCTTCCTCTCTTATCGAGGATTAGAGATTCCTTGTTGCGCATACACTTGCCTTCATGACTAAGTGGCTTAACCCCAATTATGCCGTGGACACCCTCGAATGGGGAGACTTTGACATAATCAAAGATTAAGTACTTAACCACAAGACAACGACGATGCCTCAGGTCTAAGGATTACTTACATCTTTCCAACCATTAGAGTTACTTGCTTGACATGTGAGTATACCTCCATGCAAGTACTCTCGTTCGATTGTGTTCAGTGAACTCATTCCCCTAATGAGCACCTACATACTTGTCTTAGTGTCACAACACGAATGGGATGAGACTTTCCATCCTTCCAATTGAAGCGGACACAGTATGTACCGGTCTAAGCATTGTCAGTATCCCTCCGACAATCCAACGACCAGGAACCTTTTGGACATAATGGTTATGTGAAGAAGGTCTCTGTAGTCTAACATCATTAGATTACTTCTTCAATCGATCCATTGTCCATGGATTCACTATTCAGGACATATATCGTTTATTGAGATAGTCCTAATTAGTATCTTTGCCATTTGATGTATAAGAATCATCCATACATCGATTCATTTGTCCTGAAAGATTTCTTCCAAAGATTGACTTTCAGGGCATATTTCCAACAATCTCCCACTTGCACTAAAGTCAATCACTAGTGTATCTTATACATCTTGTCGAGAGAGTTTATGCTCGTAGGTTAACTTGGTTATGTATTAATCTCTTTTATATTTAAAAAGGATTTACTTATCAAATGTTTCCAAGACATTTGATGATGTCTCTTTATTGTGTTCGAATACTTTGATGAGACCTTGATTCCATGGCTTGAGCTATCGCCCCATTACGTCGTAGTACTCTACTAACGACCTTATGGTTTGGATTCAATCATTGGTTCTAAAAGAACCCCTTCCATTCAAAACACCTTTTGAAGCAGTTTCTAAAACTATATATCTACATATATTTCGTTTGTATACTTTATACAAACTTTGCTCCAAGCTTGAGACCATTGTAGTACAATACTAACAATTCATTCATATGATTAGCACTTCATCCATTATGAAGTTCCATTTGTTAAAATGGCTTATTTTCACTTTGGTTAACAACCTAAGTGAATGCACGCTTCCAGAGTCCCACTCTGATGTTTCTTTCTTAAAGGCAATAATACTCTATCAGTTGCTTTGGTTCTGATCCTGGGATATAGTAATATCTTAAAGTGATAAACACAGTGGTTTCTTCACCTTTGGATATCTACTTCACAAGTCAATACATGTGTCCCTTTTGTGATTTTATGACACATTCATTATAAGGGTTATGAAAGTGATTTCTTATCACATAGGAAAATGCTTTCTTAAATCTTCAACATTTGAGATTTAATTCCCATATAACATTATTTGAGATAGCCTTGCTATATCAATGTTGGAAATGTGCCCTAAAGCCAATCATGTGATGATACTTTACGGACATTTCACATGTTAAACTAATCTAGTTTTACATATAAAGGGCAAAGATTATTGTTTGAGCCGTCTCATATAAATGTTATATGCTTAAACGATAAAGTCCAAGGAATATGTGATTGGGAGAATGTAATCTAATGAAGTTAGATTCATGAGACCATTCTTTCGTAGACACATCCTAAATGTTCCTGATCATAGGATTGTCAATTGGGCATTGACAGTCCGTTAAGATCAGTACGTACTATGTCTTCTCTCAGGGAGAGTGATTAGTCTCGAGTCATTGGTGTGTGTGACATCAAGACAAGTACGTAGGTGCTCAATAGAGAATGAGTACACTGAACGTGATTAACGAAGAGTTCTCATATTCCATGTCACATAAGAACTCATGGTTGGGATAATGCAAAGTAGTCCTTTGACCTGAGGCATCACAGTTGTCTTGTGGTTAAGTCCTTGATCTTTGATTATGTCAAAGTCACCCCCTCGGGGTGTCCACGGCATCGTTGGGGTCAAGTGACTTAGCTATGGAGACAAGTGAATGCGCAACAAGGGATCTCTAACCTTCAAACAGTTGAGGGAGAATACTCTATGATATGATTTAGAATCTCTGGCCAGAGTATGAATGAGATTAGGGAATGCGTTCCAAATCACATTCAAGTAAATCATATAAGCACAAGATTCACATTGGATAGTAGACATAAACAAATAAACTATCAAACCAAACAATGTGGTCAAGAGTATTAGATTAGAGAAAGACCGTATTGCATTTGTAATCCCGAACTGAATAGGTTCTCTAACCTCTTCTGATTAGCTTGGGTAACCATGACATGCTGCTAGGCGTCAACCATGGTTTGTGGAAGCCCTAAACGTGTGTAATCACTAAAGGGAGAATTGAAAATAGTTTCAATTCACAATCGATGTAAAATGGTTTTAATCGCCCACTACCTCGCTAAAAGGAACCTAATGGATCACACACCATAAAAGGTGGAGATTGAAGATTAAACGGAGATGAGTAAGAATGATTAAATGGTTTAATCATTTAAATTATGGCAAGGATTAATTAATATGTTAATTAATCAAACGAATAAGTTCGTTAAAGACCTCGGGATAGTTTTGGACCTTAAGGCCCAATGGGCTTCGAAAGTCAAGCCCATTGACTTAAGTTGTATGACAACTTAATGAATAAAGATTCACAAAGGCCCAAAAGCCCAAAAATCCCTAGGTAGGCCGGCCATGTTAGATGAATTAGGGTTTTGGTTCTTTAGGTCACTTATTTGAAGGGACTATATAAAGGACTTTATAGCCAAATATTCATAATGTGATTAAGGGTTTTTATTTTGGGGAAAATTGGTGAGAATTGTCTCTCCATTTTCTCTCTAAAGAGGCCAACACCTTGGAGGGTACATCTAGCAATCCTACTACTCCAAGGTCACTCATTTCTTCTACAATCTAACCTTGGTGAAGAGACTTAGAGGTTCTCAATTTTGGGAACTTGGAGAACCTATTCTTCCATCCAAATCCATGGATCTAAGAAGCAAGGAATGAAGGCCCTATCTCTTTGGGTGATTAGCCTTTGCTTATGCAAAGAGGAATCTACAAAGGTATTAATTTCAACTCACTTTGTTTTGAGTTGATTAATTGGTTCACCAATCTACTAGGCTTTGAATTTCATGGTAATGTTTTGTTTTTGAGTGCATACAAGCATGATTCCGCCTTTAATTTTTAATTGCATGCTATATGATGTTGCTCAAATGAACATGTTTTTCAAAATAATTCCTTCAATCAATAAGTCCAATTTCAAGTCTATACTTCAAAATTGACCGTGTCATGTTTTGTCATTTTCGAGTAACATCTATGTTTCATCAAGTCTATCAAATAGACTTTATTCACATCTTGTTGCTCAAATTATGACATCACTCCCACTGGCCTTGTTGTAACTTAGCATTCATTCAAAATTAACAATTAAATTTTCTTGATTTGAATGCATATTGCTCCCACTAACTTGTCTTGGATCCATTGAGAATCATTGGGATCCATTAGCTTATTGATGATGTCTCAACAATTTTGAGACTATCAACAACCCTAGCTAACACAAGTTATTTAAATGAATCTCATACAAAAGAATTCCTTCTAAAGTAATTCCTTTTGAATATGTGACTTGTTTTATCAAGTCTATTCATTTAATTATACGATGTCATACACCATACTTCAAGTTTTAGTCATACTAAGACCTTTAATGTAGTCATATAAGAATTATCCAATTCCTTAGTGGAAGCATGGCTCCTACTATAGATATAGATACTCAACCATTCTTTCTAGGTGGTTAATATAATTCTCTATCAAAACTACATAAAGCAATATCGTTACATGAGATGTTGAATTTGGATTGTCTAGTTGTTAAACCATATGTTGTGACTCATTTTGAAACTTATTCCCTTTTTGTTTCATCAACTTGTCCATATGCTTTGTTATTAGCATGTTCTCATAAAAGAGAATGATGGACAACTCCCAACATATAACCATTTTATGCTAGGTTGACGAAACCAACATTCAAAGACTATTCTTTAAATGTTGCACAACATAGAATTTTAACGATTGAAGAGCTTGAGTCCTTTTAACAATTAAAATTACAAACTCTTAGTAATAGTCAAGTACTATTATTCTTTAGACAACTATAAACCAATCACATTCAAGTTTATATCCATTTTCACACCTCCCACTATTTCTCATGACTTTAATGAGAAATCATTTTATGCATTCAAAATGTATAAAAGTGGATTATATTGGTAGAAGACATTGTGTAGTAGCTTTGAAACATTTCAAGTTTATTTGTTTCAATCTTCACTAAGTTAATGTCTTGTTATTAAGTGACTAAAGTCTTTAAACAATTTTATAGATTTAGACACTTCTTTCTTGGTTTAATCACTAACACCATTGACATTTTAAAACAATTTTAAGAATGCCCAATTAATTGTTCAAAACTACTAATTGTATCAAGAGTGATCTTGATCATTGTGTTTCAAGTGATAACCATATAAGAAACGTTTTTCTTATTACTTATATCATTGTAATGTGATCTTCCTTTTCTTCAAGAAAGGATTCTCTAGACTTTTGTCAATTCATATAGAACTCATAAGTAGACAAATGGAACCAAATCTAAAGATTCATTGTATCCTTTTATGTCCTACATGTGAGATCTATCCATAATTGATAAATCTAAAGTTTGGTTTATCACATTACAATTAAGTGATATAACTCTTGTATCTCATCTAGGATACAACAAGACAATTTTCAATTCATAACACTACTTTAAGGAAATAGTATATCAAAAAGGCATACTTCACATTACATTAATATGATAGTTCAAACATTCATAATGTTTAATACAAAAGGTATTAGCTCTATACATTTAGAGACTAATATAAATGCCTTTATACATTTAGGCACTAATAGTGGCCTTCCATCAAATGAAGCCATATAATTAGTTCTTAACAAAATAAGAAAGTTTAAAGACAATCTTTAAATGCCTAACAAAACTTCCTAAGTAGTAAGCAAAAACATAGTGGCCGAACCCTTCACCACATTTTCTTTGCTTGTTCTTCTTCTACTTGGCTCCTCCACCTATATACAATTATACAAGTGATTAGCCCTTTATATCAAATATAAATATTTAGAAGATCTAACATTTAGAATTGAAGATAAGAACATAAACCATACCTTGTGGCTTGTCCTTAAGAGTTGCAAGGTATAACCTGCAATTCCTCTTCCAATGCCCCTCCTTTCCACAGTGGTGGCAAGTCCCCTTGGGCTCCATTGCTTTCTTTTTCCTCACTCCTCCTTTCGGCTTAGGAGTGGGGGACTTCTTCTCCTTCCCTTTGCCTTTGCCTTGCGGCTTGGCCTTGGAAGAGGATGGCTTGTTGTAGGCTACTGCAGCAGTCCCTACAACGTTCTCTTTCTTCATAGTCTTCTCGGCGGTTACTAACATGTTTAGTAACTCGGAGAGAGTGCTATCCATCTTATTCATGTTGTAGTTCATTACGAACTGCGAAAATGAATCAGAAAGAGAAGCCAATATGAAATCCTGGGCCAATTCCCCGTCAAGTGTAGTACCAAGGTTCTCCAATTGTTCAATGAATCCTATCATCTTCAGTACATGTTGATGTACTGGAGCCCCCTTGACCATCTTGGTCTTCATAAGTTCACAGACAGTGCTAAAGCGACGGTTGCGCGTCCCTTCACCATATAACTCCGTAAGATGGAGTATTATGGAAGATGCACTGTCCATGCCCTCGTGCTGTCTCTGTAGCTCCTCATTCATGGAAGCCAACAGATAGCACTTGGCTTGTGTATCATCCTCAACGTGCTTGTCATACTTAGCACGTTCATCCTCAGTGGCGTCAGGGCCAAGAGGTATGTGAGGTGGAGCTTTGTCTAGTACGTAAACAATCTTCTCCAAGGTTAGGAGAATCTTGACATTACGATACCATGATGGGAAATTGTGCCCCTCTAGGCAATGTTTGTCGAGTATTTTCGCGAGTGTGCTTCCAACCATATCTATATACATAAACAAATAAAATAATTAGATTGATTGTTGATTAAGTCAAACGATTTGGGTCTTTAAACCGAATGACATCACCCACTATTTTTGGCAAATTCCATATCCCCCATAATGGAATCCGGGAGATTTCAAAGAAAGCTCCTAGCGGGTTATGGGAGGCTCACTATTACCAAGCCCACCTCACGATGATACGATGTCGGCTAGCAACAATAATAATGAGAGGGTACAAGTACCCATTCACAACAACCTCTTGTGATTACCCATCTTTTTTGCCTCTAGAAAATAATACCTCACGATGATACGATGTTGGCATTATGTTTCTTAGTTAAGTTCTTTCCCACCATGCCGGTTTAGCTAGGGGTTCAAGCATGACCTCACGATGATACGATGTTGGCCATACTCGTTGCCTACCTTAACCTCATCAAATGTTTTAAATAAACTCCTCCTGAATATAAGCATGCACTTTGTCACTTCCCCATGATAGGGTGAAGGCGGTGTACAAGTCATAAACGCTTGGAGCCTACCACGGTGGAAGGCCACGAAAAAGTGTTCTAAGCACTCTTACGCTTACAACTTAATATTGTTTGGTTGAGGGATTTTAAGGTCTCATCAATTTTATTTATTTAATCACAATTAAATAAATTGTCCTATTATAACTACTAGTCCAAAGTTAATGAATTTAGTAGCATATAATATCCCCACTATTCGTTTTCATAAAACAAATCAATATCAAAATATTTTTCAAAATATTGGAGATATGTATAACTACTAATAGTATTCATTATAGTCTAGTAGCGTATGATACTCCCACTATTTGTTTTAAGAAAAACAAATCAATATCAAAAACGAATTTTTCAAATATTGGAAGTAACTACTACTACTAAGGTTTTTGCATTCCTTTGAATTTGAACTTTATAGTTATCTTAGGCTCTTGGATGACTATGGACTTATTAGGTTATTGCAACAACGAGCCATCATTGTTGAATATAAACTCGGGGAGGTTGTGTCAATTTAATTACGTGCTTATCAATCCAATTAAAACCATTTTCATTGAGCCATTAGAAATGAAAGACAATCATTCATTGCTAATTTGGGCATTGGACCCTTTTTAATCTTTAATCTCATGTCAAAACCCTCTTTTAATTATGTCTCCTTACCAATAGTTAAAGAAACTCTAGTCTAGCACTAGAGGGAATCCACTAACGAATAGAGATTAAGAAGTAATAAGAATTACAAACCGATTTGTACAAATTCCTATAAATTACATATACTAAAAGGGGAGAGATAGATTAACGTCAAATGTGACAAGGTCCAATTAAACAGTAATTAAAACACATTCCCAAGGTTCAAACAATTTGATTTTAGCGCCTTATCATATAGCTCAATTATCGTTTAAGGCATAAGTCCAAAGTCATCCATTTCATAACTACTTAAACACATTTAAATAATCATTAGGGAATGCAACATAAACATTTAGATTTAGTGCATATGGGCATAATAGTATTATGAGTTTAAACAACTAACAAAATTAAAATCAAATATTTTAACTTTCTAGTTAGTAGGGGCCTAAATGTAAATATGAAAAGTTAGGGGTAAAACCGTAAATATTTCAAAGTAAATATCAACTTTTCAAAGATTACAAAATAGCCCCACAAGTGGATAAATCCACTAGGGAGGCCGGCCACATTAAGGGGATGGGAGGTCTCTTACACAATCTTACACAACATGCATTAAAAGCCACATTATGTAAGAAAAATTAAATTTTGCTTGTCACTTGGTTTTGCCATTAAAACTTAGGTGAGATGGGTGATGGAAATCCTCCTAGTCAAGTCTAGGGTTTTAATAAGTTTTAATATAGTTATGGATGGTAAGATCATCACCCAAAACCATAAAACCATGCATGAAAACCAAATAAAACCATTTTCACCCAAAACCCAATTATGAACACCAAGAACAAAACCATGAACACTTTTTCAAGATTTGTGTATTCTTGGTGATTTTTCAAACCCAAAAACAAAAGTGACAAGAACACTTCTTTTAAGCTTTAATAGGATGTGTGAGTGGTTTACAATAAAACACAAACACAACCCAAAACCACCCCAAAACCGTGCCTACCCTTTTGAACAAAACCCCAAATTTTGTTCATGACTTATTCTTCATTTATGCATACAAAACAACTTTTACATGCATATCTTTTTCAACTCTTGATTTACATTTTTCAACCATTGAAAAACAAAAGACAAACATACTTTTAAATGAAGAAATAATATGTCAAACTAGTCTTAAACTCATTTTTCATTCATGCATACAAAACACTTTTGCAAACATATCTTTCTCAACTTTTGACTAACATTTTTCAACTATTGAAAAACAAAAGACAAACATACTTTGAATGAAACAATAAATATGTCATGCATAACATTAATACCCATATGCATAAAATCCAAAAGGACACATTATACATAAACCATTGGCTCTGATACCACTTGAAGGGAAATTTATGAGATTTCTAGAATGGGATTTCATAATGACTATCATGCATATTCAAATCAAATTTAATATACGAAAGCAGCGGAAGCATTTATAACATATTATCAAAGCTATAGTCATGAAAATCCCCTTCAAGGTTCATAGGTTTATATATAATGCATCAAAACATTTTAAAGAATCAAGAACAAGGTGAAGGTTAGTCTTATACCTCTTGATCTAGACTTGAGACCAAGGATGGACCACCTCCAAGCCCTTTGCTCCTTGAAATCCTTGAGCCTAGCTTCCCTCCTTGCCTCCTCCACTTTGTTACAATGAGTGCTCCTAGGTTCTCTTCAAGTTTCCAAAGTAGGAAACCTCTAAAGATCCTCACCCACTAGTGTAGTGAGAAGGATGAAGGAATAACCAAAAGGGTGTAAGAGAGGTTAGTAAAAACCCCCTTTGGTGGCCGGCCTTTGTGTAGTTTAGAGAGCTATTTTTTCTTTTGCCTCTTTGTTGTTTTAACACACACAAAAACCCTAATTAACTTTATCTCTATAAAGTTGCTTATATAGACAAAAGAAACCTAGTCAACACTTGACTAATTTTTCTCTCCTTCCCCACTTAATATGGCCGGCCCTCTTTGTGTTGTTTGGGCTTTGGACTTTCATTTATTTCAAGTCATCCAATGCTTGAATAAAAGCCCAATGGGTTTAGGCCCAATGGGCCCAATTAAACCCGAACGTTTCTTTAAGCCCAAAACGATCTTTATCGCTTTTATGATTTCTTTAGACTTTTCTAAATTAATCACAACACATAATTAATCCAATTAATTGTTTCCATCATCCATTAGTTACTCACCACAATAGTGTTTTGGTGAACAATCTTTTAGGTTCTAATTAGCAAGGCAGTGAGGTGATTGGCATCAATCCAATTGCTTATATTTAATTCAATCACTTAGTGAATTAAAACCTCATTTTAATTCACCTTTCTTCTTTGATGACTACATTTAATCATCTAGAAGAACTCACAAGCTATGAGTGACATCTAACCATATGTCATAGCTACCCAAGCTAATGTAGAAGTTTATTCGAAGAACCTAGTCAGTTGGAATTACAATGTAATTCAATCATTCTCTAATACAATACTCTCAATCACATCATTAGGGTATGGATATATCATGTCAAACCCCTAATGCGATTATTCCTTCATATATGATTCATTTGAGTCGTATAGGAACACTTTCCTTTCAATACGCTCGATACTTCGGCCGAAGATTCCCGAATCATATCTTAGAGTATTCTTCCTCTCTTATCGAGGATTAGAGATTCCTTGTTGCGCATACACTTGCCTTCATGACTAAGTGGCTTAACCCCAATTATGCCGTGGACACCCTCGAATGGGGAGACTTTGACATAATCAAAGATTAAGTACTTAACCACAAGACAACGACGATGCCTCAGGTCTAAGGATTACTTACATCTTTCCAACCATTAGAGTTACTTGCTTGACATGTGAGTATACCTCCATGCAAGTACTCTCGTTCGATTGTGTTCAGTGAACTCATTCCCCTAATGAGCACCTACATACTTGTCTTAGTGTCACAACACGAATGGGATGAGACTTTCCATCCTTCCAATTGAAGCGGACACAGTATGTACCGGTCTAAGCATTGTCAGTATCCCTCCGACAATCCAACGACCAGGAACCTTTTGGACATAATGGTTATGTGAAGAAGGTCTCTGTAGTCTAACATCATTAGATTACTTCTTCAATCGATCCATTGTCCATGGATTCACTATTCAGGACATATATCGTTTATTGAGATAGTCCTAATTAGTATCTTTGCCATTTGATGTATAAGAATCATCCATACATCGATTCATTTGTCCTGAAAGATTTCTTCCAAAGATTGACTTTCAGGGCATATTTCCAACAGCACGGGCTTGAAGCGCTGGAAACTATCGCACCTTTGTACATATTCCTTGGCGTTTTGATGCATGGTTGGACAATAGTAGCCAGTGTTAAGAGCTTTTTGCACCAGGGAGCGGCCTCCAGGGTGGTTTCCACATACGCCTTCATGGATTGAGCTAAGAACCTTCAGGTCGTTGGGAGGCGATAGGCAGCATAGATGTGGTCTTGAGAAGAATTTATGAATGAGCATGCCGTTCCACATGTAATAGTGTGTTGCTTTTATCTGGAGCTTATGTTGGAAATGTGCCCTAAAACCAATCATATGATGATACTTTACGGACATTTCACAAAGTTAAACTAATGTAGTTTAAATATAAAGGGCAAAGATTATTGTTTGAGCCGTCTCATATAAATGTTATATGCTTAAACGATAAGTCCAAGGAATATGTGATTGGGAGAATACAATCTAAAGAAGTTAGATTCATGAGACCATTCTTTCGTAGACACATCCTAAACGTTCCTGATCATAGGATTGCCAATTGGGCATTGACAGTCCTTTAAGATCAGTACGTGCTGTGTCTTCTCTCAGGGAGAGTGACTAGTCTTGAGTCATTGGTGTGTGTGACATCAAGACAAGTACGTAGGTGCTCAATAGAGAATGAGTTCACTGAACACGATCAACGAAGAGTTCTCATATTCATGTCACATGAGAACTCATGGTTGGGATAATGCAAAGTAGTCCTTTGACCTGAGGCATCACAGTTGTCTTGTGGTTAAGTCCTTGATCTTTGATTATGTCAAAGTCACTCCATCCGCGGGTGTCCACGGCATCGTTGGGGTTAAGCCACTTAGCCATGGAGGCAATTGAATGCGCAACAAGGGATCTCTAACCTTTAAACCGTTTGGGGGAGAATACTCTATGATATGATTGAAAATCTCTGATCAGAGTATGAATGAGATTTAGGAAGGCGTTCCAAATCACATTCAAGGTAATCATATAAGTAAACGAATCACATTGGATAGTAGACATGAATAAACTATCAAACCAAACAATGTGGTCAAGAGTATTGTATTAGAGAAAGACCGTATTGCATTTGTAATCCCAAACTGAATAGGTTCTCCACCTCTTCTGATTAGCTTGGGTAACCATGATATGCTGCTAGGTGTCACTCATGGTTTGTGGAAGCCCTAAACGTGTATAATCACTAAAAGGAGAATTGAAAGTAAGTTTCAATTCACAATCGGTTTGAAAGAGTTCTAATCGCCCACTGCCTCGCTAAAAGGAACCTAATGGATCGTACACCGTGTAAGGTAAAGATTGAAGAAACAACGGAGATGAGTAAGAATAATTAAATGGTTTAATTATTTATGGCAAGGATTAATTAATATGTTAATTAATCAAACGAATAAGTTCGTTAAAAGACCACGGGTTAGTTTTGGGCCTCAAGGCCCAATGGGCTTCGAACGTCAAGCCCATTGACTTAAGTTGTATGACAACTTAATTCACAAAGGCCCAAAAGCCCAATAAAACCCTTGTGGCCGGCCATGTTAGAAGAATGGCTTTTTGGTTCTTTAGGTCACTTATTTGAAGGGACTATATAAAGGACTTTATAGCCTAAATTCATTAAGGGTTTCTTTTGGAGAAAAGATGAGAACACAAAGCTCTCTTTTCTCTCTAAAGAGGCCGGCCACCCTAGAGGAAATTAACTAGCAATCTTGCTTCCTCTAGGTCACTCATTTCTTCATCAATCCATCCTTGGTGTGGAAACTTAGAGGTTCTCAATTTTGGGAACTTGGAGAATCTATTCTTCCATCCAAATCCATGGATCTAAGAAGCAAGGAATGAAGGTGATAGGAGCATATTTATGCGACTTAGTTGGCTTGTTCTTGTGCATTTATGTCGTGTTTCCTTAGTTATTTTAATGTTTAAAGTCATTTTCGTGTGTTTTCAGATTTTAAGGACAAGGGAGGCAAGAAGATGCATGTCACATAGTTGGCTGAGTTCATGATCCTTTGCAACTTTGCTAATCTCTTGGATTGTTTTCTTTCGAATTATTGTATTTTGTTTAAGTTTCTGTTTAAGTTGCTGATTTGTTTTGTTTTCTTTGTTTTTAGGTACTAGTGCATGACTCGAAGTTCCCGACCTGTTCGTGAGCATATTTTGGACTTTGACGACGAGTTCGAGAGAACTTTGAGAAGAAGGAGGAAACAACAGCATAAGGAGGATCCCACGGCACAAATGGGTGGAGAAGCGCAAGGTATAGCCATGGACAACCGTACGCTCAAGGAGCTTGCCGCCTCGGGTTTGGATAATGCCGCACCATTGTGTATCCAATATCCCACGGCTGCTCAAGGTAAAACCGAAGTGTTCGAGTTAAAGTCAAGTTTGCTCCACCACATTCCAAAGTTCCATGGGCTGTCCATGGAGGATCCGAACAAACATTTGAAAGAATTTGAAGTGGTGTGCTCAAGTATGACTCTGGTTACCGATGACGGAAGTATTTTAAAGATGAAGGCTTTTCCATTCTCTTTAATGGACAAAGCCAAGGATTGGTTATACGAGTTGGCTCCCGGTACAGTTACATCTTGGGAGAGTATGAAGAGGGCGTTTCTGGAGAAGTTTTTCCCAACTTCTCGCATCATTCTTCTTCGTAAAAAAATAAGTGGAATTCAACAAGATGAAGGTGTGTCTTTTCCTACATATTATGAACGATTTAAATCAGTTGTTGCTTCTTGTCCACAGCATCAGATGAAGGAGGAATTGCTTTTGCAATACTTCTACGAAGGGCTCCTACCACTAGAACGTCAAATGCTCGATGCCTCGGTGGGTGGAGCATTGGTAGACAAAACGCCCATGGCTGCAAAAATCTTGATTGCTAATCGAGCATTGAACGCTCAACAATACGAAGGTGTAGGCCAAAGAGGACCCCCACGGCAACAAGTGCATGAGGTAAGTTCCACTTCCAATATTCAATCTCAGTTAGCTAATCTTACTTCTCTTGTTTCACAGATGGCCGAGGGAATGAAGATTCAAGGACCCATGGTGTGTGGCGTATGTTCTATCCAAGGACATGCATCCGAAAAGTGTCCTCAACTCATTGAGAATGGTGGATGGGAGAGCGCTAATGCCATTGGGTTTCAAAGCCAAAATCAGCCAAGACATGATCCATATTCCAACACGTATAATCCGGGGTGGAGAGACCATCCAAACTTCAAATGGAGAGAGCCACAACAAGCCTAACCACAAGGAGGCTTTAGGCAACAACCCCCGGGCTTCTACAACAAACCATACGCACCCCCTCAAGTCCAACCACAATCTGCCCCAAATACTTCAGGTAATGCTTTGGATAATGATACACTTGTTAAGTTACTAACCACTTTGACTAATGGGCAGGAAAATCAAAACAAAAGGGTGGACCAACTAGAGAAACAAATGGGACAGATTGCCGAGGTTGTTGGGCAGATTCGAGACCAAGGAAGGCTTCCTAGTTCTACCATTCCAAATCCAAAAGGAGGGTTTGAATTAGCCAAAGCAATCACCCTAAGAAGTGGTAAGGAGGTTGGGGCAGGTTCTTCATCAAAAACAGGTCACAAAGAGGATGAAAAACTTCAATTTGAGGAGGAGGAAGCATGCCCACCCACGGCAAGGGTGGACACATCTATGCCGCAAGCCCCCATGGCTCCAAATCTGTCCAATTCATCCAATAAAGGTAAGAATGTGTCAAATTCGGTTTCTACTAATGTTGTGCCTTCGAATGCTCATTTTCCTAGCAGGTTTGTGCAAACAAAGAAGGAAGAAGCTGAAAAGGACATCATTGAGACACTTAGGAAAGTTCAAGTCAACATACCTTTGTTGGATGCCATTAAGCAAGTTTCGAGATACGCTAAGTTCTTAAAGGAGCTATGCACCACTAGGAAGAGGATTTCAACCAAGGAGGTTGTGAAGGTAGGTGAAAATGTCTCCGCCATCTTGCAACGTAAACTACCCCCCAAATGCAAAGATCCGGGTAGCTTTACAATTCCGTGCGTCATTGGTAACACTTGTTGCAAATTTGCCATGCTAGATTTAGGAGCCTCTATAAATGTTATGCCATACTCCATTTATGTATCTATGAACTTAGGTGATTTGAAACATGATGGTGTAATCATACAATTGGCCGATAGATCTAACGCTTATCCAAAAGGAGTGTTGGAAGACGTTTTGGTGCAGGTTGATCATTTAGTTTTCCCAGCAGATTTTTATGTGCTCGAAATGGATGAATCGGATCATGCTCCTTCATTGCCCATCCTCCTTGGAAGGCCATTCATGAAGACGGCCCGGACGAAGATTGACGTGTATAGTGGAACATTGTCCATGGAATTTGATGGGGAAGTTGTTAATTTTAATCTTTCTGATTCCATTAAGTACCCTAGTGAGGACCATTCATGTTTCTCTATTGATATATTTGACTTTTTGGCGCAGGGATATCTTGAAGATTTGAATGACGATGCGCTTGAAAAAGTCATTACACGAGGAATGGAACTCACAACCAAGGGGCAGATTCTAGTGTAACCCACGGCATACATGGACTAGGCCATGCCGTGCCTCCTAGTGATGAAATTTTTGAGTTGGTTGCTGCCCTTGAGTCACTACCTAAGCATGGTGGTAAGTCTCCTAACTTTGATTCCATTCCAATTTCGACTAACAAGTTGCTTCCATCCATTGTTCAGGCACCCATACTTGATCTCAAACCCCTACCAAGCCATTTGAAGTACATCTTTTTGGGGGAAAACGAGACACTACCTGCCATCATCTCCTCATCCCTCACGGCACAAGGGGAGGAGAAGCTAGTGCGTGTGTTGAAGGAATTCAAATCTGCCCTAGGATGGACATTGGCCGATATTAAAGGTATAAGCCCTACGACTTGTATGCATCACATATTTCTTGAGGAGGGGGCCAAACCAACTAGAGAGGCTCAACGCCGTCTCAACCCTCCGGTGATGGAAGTTGTGAAAAAAGAGATAATCAAACTTCTAGATTGTGGGGTGATTTATCCCATCTCCGATAGCCGTTGGGTTTCACCTATCCAATGTGTACCCAAGAAATCTGGAGTGACGGTTGTGGAGAATGCGGAGAATGAGCTTGTGCCCACCCGAATTCAAACCGGTTGGCGAGTGTGCATTGATTATAGGAAGCTAAACTCAACCACAAGGAAAGATCACTTCCCATTGCCGTTCCTAGATCAAATGCTCGAAAGGTTAGCCGGTCATTCCTTTTATTGCTTTCTTGATGGATACTCCGGTTATAATCAAATTGTTATTGCCCCGGATGATCAAGAAAAGACCACTTTTACTTGTTCCTTTGGAACGTTTGCATATCGACGCATGCCATTCGGTTTGTGCAATGCTCCTGCCACGTTTCAAAGGTGTATGGTTAGCATCTTTTCTGATTATGTTGAGAGGATTATTGAGATATTCATGGATGATTTTAGTGTATTTGGTAATTCATTTGATAATTGCTTGGATAATCTCACTTTAATCTTGAAACGTTGTGTTGAAACAAACCTTGTGTTAAATTGGGAGAAATGCCATTTTATGGTTAAACAAGGTATTATTTTGGGTCATATAATCTCTGAACGTGGAATTGAAGTTGATAAGTCTAAAATAGATCTTGTACGCTACTTACCCTCTCCCACTTCGGTGAGAGAGGTTCGTTCTTTCCTTGGTGATGCAGGATTCTACTGACGATTTATCAAGGACTTTTCCAAGATTGCACAACCCCTATGCCGTCTCCTACAAAAGGAAGTGCCTTTCGAGTTCAACGAGGCGTGTGAGCAAGCATTCAAGCATCTCAAGGACCTCCTCACCACGGCACCCATCATAACTCCCCCGGATTGGTCCATTCCCTTTGAATTGATGTGTGATGCATCGGATTATGCACTTGGCGCTGTTTTGGGTCAAAGAAAAAATAAATAGCCACATGTTATTTATTATGCTTCACGCACTTTGAATGATGCTCAGTTGAATTTTTCTACAACCGAAAAAGAACTTTTGGCGGTTGTATTTGCTTTAGATAAATTTAGATCATATCTAATTGGTACTAAAGTTATTGTTTTCACTGACCATGCAGCCTTGAAGTACTTGTTCACCAAGAAAGAAGCTAAACCTAGACTCATTCGTTGGATGCTTCTACTTCAAGAGTTTGACATCGAAATCAAGGACAAGAAGGGGAGTGATAATGTTGTTGCCGACCACCTAAGCAGGTTGGTGCGTGAAGAAGATGATCTTCCCATCTCCGAAACATTTCCGGATGAACAACTCTTGTCCGTTCAGGTAAGTGCACCTTGGTACGCAGATTTGGTAAATTATTTGGTGACTAAACAAGTTCCTAGCACCCTAAACAAATTCCAACGTGATAAACTTAAAAAGGATGCTAGATTTTATGTTTGGGATGACCCATACTTGTGGAAATATTGTTCAGATTAGGTTATAAGAAGATGTGTGCATGAATCAGATTTTCACTCAATTTTAAGTTTTTGTCACACATATGCATGTGGGGGTCACTTTGGCACCCAAATGACAGCTTTTAAGGTTCTTGAATGTGGTTTTTATTGGCCTACTTTGTTTAAAGATGCTAGAACCTTTTGTTTAACATGTGATCGCTGCCAAAGGACAGGTAATATTAGCCAAAGAGATCAAATGCCGCAGGTACCCATCTTTGTTGTTGAAATCTTTGATGTTTGGGGTATCGATTTTATGGGTCCTTTTCCTTCATCTTTTGGTTTCACCTACATATTACTTGCCGTTGATTATGTTTCAAAGTGGGTGGAAGCAAAAGCCACTCGAACTAACGACTCTAAAGTTGTGGCAGATTTTGTGAAAACTAATATCTTTTCTAAATTTGGGATGCCTAGGGTGCTAATCAGTGATGGAGGGTCTCATTTTTGCAACCGTACCATTGGGGCATTACTCAAGAAGTACCATGTGACGCATAAGGTTTCCACACCTTACCACCCCCAAACCAATGGCCAAGCCGAGGTGTCTAATCGTGAGATCAAACAGATTTTGGAGAAGACTGTTGGGCCAAATAGAAAAGATTGGAGCTTACGGTTGGATGATGCACTATAGGCGTATCGAACGGCTTACAAGACCCCCATTGGTATGTCTCCTTTTCAACTTGTGTATGGCAAGCCTTGCCATCTTCCCGTGGAATTAGAACATAGAGCTCATTGGGCCATCAAGACCTTCAATTTGAATGTGGACCAAGCTGGAATTCATCGAAAGCTTCAATTGAGTGAACTTGATGAGATAAGGCATGAAGCTTATGAGAATGCTAGAATTTACAAAGAGAAGACCACGGCATTCCATGATAAGATGCTTTGAGGTAAGACTTTCGAAATTGGGCAGAAAGTGTTGTTGTTCAACTCCCTTCTTCGTCTATTCCCTGGTAAGTTACGTTCCAAGTGGGTTGGCCCGTTTGTTGTTACTAATCTTTTTGTGCATGGTGCAGTCCAAATTAAGAGCTTGAGAACCGGGCAAGAATTCAAGGTGAATGGACATCGCTTGAAGCCGTACTACGAGCACTTTGTGGAGCATGTTGTGGAGGAGATCCCACTGCATGCCGTGGGTTCCCATGAAGGTTGATCAATGTGGCATCGTCCGGCTGGAAGACGTTAAAGCAAGCGCTTCAAGGGAGGCAACCCATTTATTTTGCTTGATTGTCAATATTTTTGCTTGTTTAATTATTTTTGGGGTATAACTTTCTATTTTGAAACATTAACAAATATGCAAAGGATTTTAACATTAAACTTCATGGAAATAAACAGGAAACTGGGAAATAAAGAAACACAGCATAAGACAAGAGGGAGCCTTCACAATGGCTGCTTGGGAGAAGTCTTAGTAGCCGGCGGAATCTCAGCAGTCGGTGGAGCCACAGAAGGAGGAGGTACCGGAGGTTGATCATTTGGAGCTTCACTACGCGGTACAGCCTCAGAAGACGACGGCAAATGCTGTTGGAACAAACCTACAAACCTCCGATGATCAAGTAAAATCTGACCATCAGATTCATGCAGCTAGTCAATTTTCCTCTTCATGTTTGTGGCATAATTGTGTGCAAGCTTGTGCAATTGTTTATTTTCATGCTTGAGTCCTTTAATCTCCTCTTTGAGACTCAGTACTTCAACCGCCAACGATTCAACTTGACGGGTTCGAGCAAATAGGCGTTGGGCCATGTTGGAGACAGAACCCGCACACTGCACGCTAAGAGCCAGAGACTTCTTAACAGCCAATTCATCAGACCGCCTAGAGAGCAGTCTGTTATCTCTGGGGGTGACAAGGTTCCGGGCCACCACCGCAGCGGTCATGTCATTTTTCATCACCGAATCCCCAACGGTAAGAGGACCAGTAGGGGATATGAAGGACGGGCGCCATATGTTGTCTGGAGAAGGAGGGGCTGCTCCTTCACCAAGGTTCAAGTCAAAACGATGGTCGGAAGGGCCAGACATTTTTCAGAGGTGTTAAAGAAAGAGGAGATCGGACAAGTCAAGATCGTAGAAGTGCAAAACGGGAGTTTTTACAGGCAGAAATTCAAGTGTGCTTTGAACGTCCTGCATACCTCTATAAAAATCAGCACGCGATGGGATTTCAGAGATCGAAGAGGTGAGCTCAGAAATCGAAGAAGCCATTCAAAAATCGAAGAGGCACCAGCTTTCTCAAAAGTTGGGCTTGCTCACAAACCACCAATTCCAGATATCGAAGAGTGTCAGCTTTCTCAGCCTCGTCAGCACTTGTCACATGCAATCTCCACCCTCAACGAAGCTCAAAACTCGAAGCGTAAATTCCGGATATTAAAGAGGCCTCTGCTTTATCGAGACGTGTCAGCATCTATCAAATTGCACATCTGCGTTGCGTAAATCACGCGCAATCTGTTGAAAATTTCTGGAGAAGCGGAATGCACGTGAAAACTACTGTTAAATTATCCCAGGCTTGCCGACACGAGTAATGGAATAATGCCTTCCCAGCCATTAAGAAAATTCTATAAATGTTGAACTTCAAAGTGAAGCAGTCTCACCCAACTTTCAGCCTCACTTAACCCTTCATCTTCTCTGAAATGGCTTTCCAACAAACCCTCTCAAGTCACTCTGTATTTCTCATCCCCTGGGATACCCTTGCAAACAACCCATCCAGAGCACAAGTATTTCATATCATAAAGGTTGAGAGCACGAGTATCTCATATCATGCTTTCTCCCTGTCCTTTCTCCAACCAGCACCTGCTCTCCAGTACTCATCATCTTGTGCTTCCTCTTCGTCTCTCACGTATAAGGGAAGTGAAGATGGTACCTCGAAGCATATGGAGACAACGTGCTGATTCATCCTCAACTAGGGACAAGGAGAAAGAAAGCAAGAGGTGGGCACTTGGAAAGATTGAAGAAAGAAACAGACCAACACCTTTACCTCGTTCTGCCCGTCGTGCAGAAGAAACAAGCAGAGAAGAATGCAGCTTGCACAATCAACCCAGCAGAAGGAGTCTGAGATGAAGAACTAGAGAAGCTGCCACATCTGCTTGGAGAACAAATAAGAAATTGCAACATCACCAAAGAGCAAAGCTTCGCCGTACAATTCCAATCCAGTTCAAGATCAAAGCTGTGGAAAGTCAACAAGATCAACTATCTCCAAAACCAGATTTGCGTTCTTAAACTCTACTCTGTCTGGTTTTTACTTTGCCATATTTGTCATGTTTATTTGTCGTTTGTTATTTGCTTGTTTTTGGTGTGAGTATATGCTTGAAACATTGAGGACAATGTTCGATTTAAGTGTGGGGGAATTGGTAACTATTGTTTTGCATGAAAATTTGTAGAAAATTATCACCCATTACTTCTAGTGTTGTTCCTTACTGTTTAAGTGTTTTTAAGCTGTTTTGGAGTGTTTCAGTATGTTTTGACATAAAAATCCGAAAATTTCATAAAAATTTGAAAAAATTGTTTTGAAAAACCCAAAAAGAGTTGTTTTTGTGTGCTTATTTGTGTCTTTAGGGTACCTTCCAACACAATGATGAGGATTTGGTTTTTAATTACATGACTGTTAAAGAGAATTATAAACATGGATGAAAGTTTGATATGCTCTTTGGTTTATACTTGGTTGTAGTTATAATTTATGAATTCACATGCAATCATAAAGGAAAAATTAGTTTTTGTAACATGCTTGAAGAAAGGAACTCAAACAAACGCTACAACCTTGTGAGACTTGAGCCTAAACGTTATTTGGAGAGTTGATAATCTGTGCATTATTGTTTTCTAAAGTCATTGCATGATCTCATTTTTCTTTGCTTGGTTACTACTTAGAAGGCGTTTCATCATTTAGTTCCAAATGCTAGAACTCATGCCCATTTCATTCAAAGCATGATATTGATTTGCATAACACATATTCAAGATGAAGTTGTGTAGTTACCACCACCAAAGCCAAATTGCCGTGTATCCTACTTCATTATTTGTTTAAGTTAACCCCATTGAGCCTTGTTAGCCTACGTTCTTTGTTAACCCACGTTATCCTCACCTAGCCTAGATTAGGACCATCCATACCCTTGTTCTTAAAGCATAGTAAAGCATGATTCAAATTGAATTCCTTGTGATTATGTATGGCAGAAAATAAGTGTGGGGGAAGTGTTTCTCATGTAAGTAGTGTGCCATAGGCACGGGTGGAAAGAAAAAAAAATATATATATAAAAAAAAAAAGTTGAATTTGACCCTAAGAGTTGTTTAAATCTTTCCCTTACGTCTAAAAGTTGATTTCTGCAATCTAAGTGAATTCTAAGTTCAAGTTCATTATTTTATTTGCTATTGCTTTAAGAACGTTTGTTTTCCCTTACCTTCATTTGTTAGCCAACACCCCAAGCCCGTTACAACCTTTGACTTCATCTTGAGTGTCATGCGTTTAAATATGTGGAGTTTGAAATTGATATGAGCATATGGTGTCACTGGTTCTCGCATCTAAGTAGTAGCATTCCATTCATGAGATCATATCTAAACATGCTCCAGAAATCGCTTTCTTTGTAATACATATATGTGAGCGTTCGTTTTCATGTTTACATCAATCTTCTCACATATGACTAGTATAGGGTGTGTAGTTGGAAATCTGAGTGAAAATTGAGTGCATACTTTGTAAGGACTTGAGCGAACTCTCTAAGGCATGTTACTACATTCAAAACATTGTTTTAATTGATTAACGTGAACAAGTAAGTAGTGACGATGATTAAGTATGTGCTTAAGTGTAGAGATGACTCAAATCTGTGGGGATGATAATCTTTAACATGTCATGTGCATTGGAAATCCCTGAGGCAAATGTTGGAAGGTTTAGGTTGTGTTGTATTTGTTTCGTTTCGATTTATTTCTTTGTTTGCTCGAGGACTAGCAAAAGCTAAGTGTGGGGGAATTTGATAGGAGCATATTTATGTGACTTAGTTGGCTTGTTCTTGTGCATTTATGTCGTGTTTCCTTAGTTATTTTAATGTTTAAAGTCATTTTCATGTGTTTGCAGATTTTAAGGACAAAGTAGGCAAGAAGATGCATTTTGGAGCATTTTGGAGCAAAATGGAGCTTGGAATGCATGTCACATATTTGGAACCAAGGTTTGGACGAAATTGAAGACTTAAAGAGGCTAAGAATGTGAAGAATTAGTGCACAAAGGATCATGAACTTAGCCACAAAAGGACACACATCCTTGCCGTGCAATCCACATAGCATTCCCTTTGGATTCCCATGCATGCTTAATCATCCTTGTCCCCTAAAATATTTCTGATTTCATGCCTTAATACACTCAATTATCACACTCAATTGCTGCATACCTCTTGTTCCCTTCACCCATCAGATTTCACAACCATTCCATGCACCAATTGATGCTCCATCATCCACATTTGGGATCCAATGCCTTGTGCAACACATGTTGCTGCACCTTTAACTAATTTCTGAAACATTTCACCTCCCCTTTTCATTTCCATGCAATGAACACAATCATTCATGCTCCCTAGCTGAAATACCACTCCATTTTACCCTCCATACTTTGCATCATTGCTCCATTTTCATCCTTGGACCATTGCACACCACAAATTCACCCTTCTTGCTGTGCATTTCCCCACTGCCTAATCTGATTCTCTAGGGTTTTTGGGGCCTATATATACATGTTTACAACCCTTGGCAAAGGGTTGAACCTCCCATATTCATCATTCATCACAGAAAATTCGTCTATGGACACCCTAGGCAGCCAAACACCCAAAAAACACCATTCTAGTGCCCAGAAAACATAACAGCCACTCCACCTTCTTCCACCCTCTTTGCCGAGTTCTCCACCACCCTCCAACCATCAAACACTCCTCCACACTCACCCTAAACCTTTCCATACCATTCCCCATCCATTCTACACCATAAAACTACCCAAAACCTGTCCATAACCCAATCTGCCGCAAGCAAGGGAAATGAGGAATCTTGGATGCACTTGCTGCCAAGTTGGAGCATTCTAGGTGTTTTCTTTCTTTGGATTTTAATGTCTAATTCGTGTAATCTTTGTTTTGCTTTAAGTATGATTGGATAATTTTGTTTTGGCTAAGGGTGTATTCAAAACCATGATTATATATGTGAAATAAGTTGATTACTTCCAGTTATCGTTGCATAAGTTGTGAATACAATTTGCTTAACCGTTGGATTTAGAACTTATTCTTGCATGTTGATTGAGAGTGCACGCTTGATTTGCATGTTTGAATTTGGTGCTAGGATACAAATTTGTTTCACCTAATCGTTATGAATTTATATTCGCAAGTAGTGAAGGTCGCTAGTCATGATCGTGTTAAGTAGATTCCTAGTAAAAGTATCATGCTTTTCATAGTTACAAATGCCTTGTCGATGCTTATGATTTCCAAAGAACGTAATGATTCTAACTTGTGTCTTTATCATGCTTTTCATATAGAGAACTTGTTAGGAATAATTTGTTTGCGATGCATATTCATCCAATTCAATGATCCTAGGGAAATCTGAAGGTTAATTTAAGCAGACCTAATTAACTTGGAGTGTCGAGGTTCATAACTTATTGAATTGATAACTGGAAATTGATTTACGTTGCATATATTTCATGTGTGGAGAAGAACCCCTTAGCCATTCCATCATCCATTGATTCTTCATAACTTTGTATTACAATCTGTTTCTCTTACAATCTGCCATATAAGTTTATTTTCATCCAAATCAAATCCCCAATTATTTTGAATTCCTAGATTAATTGGAAAGTGTGTTGGTTTATGTTTTTAAGTGTTTTGGTACAAGTTAAAACCCAAATTCGTCCAATTTGATGCTTTGTGTTCAAAACTACCCAGAATGTGTTTTTAAGGCAGTTTTGAATCTTTTGATTGCTGTTTTGAATTTTTGGTTTGTTTTAGTATTTTAAACGTGAGTTTTGCATTCTTTGAGTCTAATCTAGTGCTTTAAACTTTGTTTATACATTTCTAAGTCAGTTTTCAAGTGTTTAGCAATCCTTCCTAATCCCCGGTCTAGAACGATCCCTATTTACATACTTTGCTACAATTGATAAAAAGAGGGTTTAATTTTGTGTGTTAACTTATTTCTCACATCAGAAGGCCCTCTCTTTGGGTGATTAGCCTTTGCTTATGCAAAGAGGAATCTACAAAGGTATAAATTTCTCAACTCACTTTGATTTGAGTTGAGTCTTGGTTCACCAATCTACTAGGCTTTGAATTTCTTGGTTAATGTTTTGTTTTTTAAGTGCATGCTAGCATGATTCCGCCTTTAATTGTTAATTGCATGCTAATAGATGTTGCTTAAATGAACATGTTTTCACAAAATCATCCTTCAGCTTACTGGACTTCAGTCTATCTACAGGAAATGTTCCGTTGACTAAGTAGTCGATGATGGGATCCTGCCAACTCAGAGTTGTGTTGATTCACGCCAGCTCGACTGCTGTTTCCTCATCTATGATTAGCTTTTCTAAGTTGTCGATTGGGATGAAGTACTTAAGCTGATGGTCTAAGGCAGAGCCTAGGCTTGGTAGTGTGTCTGCGTGGGCATTTTCTACTCGTGGAACCTGAGTGAGTGTGTATGCTTGGCATTTTCTACTCGTTCCTTCTCAAGGTATCGAGCCATCCTTAGTTGTTTTGCTGTGTACTTCCCTAAGGTTTGGTTGGTGATCAGTTGGGAATTAGAATAGATCATGAGCTTCTTCACTACTAGGTCTTTTGCCAATCGGAGACCTGCTAGTAGGGCTTCATACTCTGCCTCATTGTTTAATGCATAACCATAGAATGATAGCCTACTCAAGCATTGAAGCGTTCGAGGTAGAACTAGGCCTGTTCCCGATCCCTGGTAGTTGGATGATACGTCGACGTGCAAGTACTGGAAATGTTCTACAGGTGGGGCTGGTGCGGCTACGGTGTGCTTGGCTGCCTCTGGGACATTTTGGGTTAAGTTGCTTTGCTCGTTGGAACTTCTACCAGTTTTTGCGCCTTTGACATTGTGTGTCGGGATTGTGCGAAATATTACGTCATGACGATAACTGTGTATGTCTGAAGGTACGGCTTGAGCTTTCGGGTTGCAACAACTAGCGCCAAAATCAAAGTTTAACTTTCAAGTATCTAGTTTCCTTATTGAGGAGAGCTTTTGAACTGTGGAATACATGTGGTTAGGCCCCCAACTGTTCTCGTATAAGGGTAGAGCTCATTGCTACTTCAGATACCGCCATATAGATGCATAGACCCTCTGCTGCTTCCAGCTTGAATAGTAGGGGAGGTGATGTCAGGTACTTCTTCAAGTCCTGCAATGTTTTCTCAAACTTTGTTGTTCCATTTGTCTTGTTGTATGTCCTGATCGCCTTGAAAAAGGCTTGCATCGGTTGGTAGGTCACAAAAGGAATCAATTGAGTGCAACTGCTCATTAGGTCTGAACTTGGATCTCTTTCAGAGTGGTGGGGGACTTCATATCCATGATCGCTCTGATCTTCTTTGGATGTGTGTTTTGCATGGTCTAACTGCTGCTTAGGGTCGAATGAGATGTGCTCGGAGTCTTCTTCGGGTTTCCATCCTGATTCATTTACCAGGGCATTGTCGACCTTGACGCCATTTTCCTGATTCATTTGGTAGAGGTAGAATTATCTTTCTGCACTTTAGCTACTAATGTTGGGGCGAAACACTTCTTCTTTGACTCATTCAGAACTTGTACAATACATTTTTTGGACATAGCCTGGTGGCCTGTGATCTCTCCGACTGCTCATCCCGGGATGCAAAATTAGGTTTTTTGATACTCGATGGGTCGTTAACGATCATAAAGGTTTGCGATGAGATAATTGGTGGGCTGGTTACGTTGAGTGTGATGATGCCGATGGCAGTTGAGGTAAGTCCATTGAATTCGGTTAAGACCTTTGCTTTGTGTTTGATTATGCTTTCCAAGCCCTTCTTCTAGATGACTGACAGTTGTAGGTTATTGACTGAGCTACCGTTGTCCACCATAATTCTGTCAACGATGGTGTGGGCCAGTTGAATAGAAATCACCAAGGTGTCGTCATGGGGAAAGTCTACTCCCTCCACGTCTTACTCAGTGAAGTCGATGATTGGTCCAGGTACAACATCTATGGCTTGAACCTGAAAGACCGATCTCGCTCGCTGGATCTTCCTCTTCATGGAACTGTTGGTGGCCCCTAGATGATCGGATTCGGTAAAGATTCCTTTGATTCAGATCGCCTTAGCTGGGGGTTCTGCATCGACGTTTACATACTAGTCGTAGTTGCCTTCTTTCACGAATTGCTTATGGTACTTCCTCCATGTGGTGTAGTCGTTGGTTACGTGCCTGAGACTTTTGTAGGATGTGCAATACTTTGTTTGGTCCATCTTGGAGGGGTTTCCCCCCATGGGTGGCGGCGGCTTGAACCACAGTTTGTCCTTGAGGTCATGAATGATCTGGTTGATCGGGACTGAGAACTTGATGTACGTCTTGGGCCCCGTGCCTCCATTTTTTTAGGGATCGATCTTTACGTCTGCTTCTTGGCTTGTTTTTATCATTGAGTGGTTTATCACTCGCCTTCTTCTGAGTTGGCTTTATGTCTCTGCACAGCTGCTCATCCCAGAGGGAATGCTTTTCTGCCAAAGCATAAAAGTCTGCCAAGGCTAAGTTCTCACCCATGATCAATTCTCCAAAAAACGGGTGATCTGCTGGGAGCCCTGTTTTGGAAGGTTGAGTATGTAATGGTGTCATCGTATCTGATGATCTTTGCCTTCTCCACCGTAAACCTCTTGACATAAGTGTGGAGTGACTCATTCGAGTCATTCTTCATGTTAAAGAGGTGGTCAGACTTCTTCTTAATCGAGCGGTAAGATGAATATTCCTTAGGGAAAACCAAGGAAAGTTCGCTGAAGTTCCGGATTGATCGTGGCACAGGGTGTGGAACCAATCTTGCACCTCGCCTTGGAGCGTCATGGAAAACATCTTGCATATAAGTTCATTGCAGTTGGCGTAGAGAGTCATGGCGCTCCGGTAGTGCATTAAGTGCCTATTTAGATCTTCATCTCCTTTGAACAAGGTGAAATGTGGTGGGGCCGAACTTTTACAATGGCTCCATCTGCTCGATCTCATCTGTGAATGGTGACCTGCTCAGGTTAACCATGTCTCTTCAAAAGGCATCATCGGTAGTGTTAATGCGCTATAATTCACGTAGCTGCTATGCTATAAGCCTTTGTACTTTTCTTGGATTTGTGCGTGGTGGGGATAGTGGAGCCTCAAGTTATCCCTGGTGCTGACCTGCTGGTCCATGTTGCTCTTCGGCATATCCTGCTCGTCTGTGTTGCGATTGTGGTGCACGTGGTTTGTTTTGTTCTGCTCGCCGTCATACTTCGCTGGGGTTACAAGTGGAACTTGAGCTGGACTGCTCTTATACCCTCTTTTGTCAGTCAGGCGGCTACCTACTCTGGTGCCTTGTAGGAGGATCTCCTTGTGGACCTAGCCTTATGTGGATGCTTCTCCTGGAATGTCTTAAGTGCTCGTCGAAGTATGGACCCAACCTCGAATGCACATTGACTCGTGAGCCGAGTTGGGAATGAATGCTTCTCTGCGCATCTAAGCGGGAGAAAATGTTTCCCTATGGGCTTAAACGATACTGCACACTACCTGAACGCACGGTTTGTGGTGGGTTGAAAGGTTTTTTGTCGAGACGTCACTGGAATGAGTCACGTTATTCCGCCCTTATCTTACTTCAGGACACCTCGTCTAACGCACGCTGCATCTTGATGTGCTTGAGGACTTGGTTCACCAAGGTTGTCTAGTGCATGAGGGTGCTCGTCAAATTGTTGACCTATTGGGGAAAATGGTGCTCGCCATTTGGATTGGAAGAGTTTGGATAATGGACGTTTCCATGTGTGGTGGAAGTGTAGTGGACTGCAGGTACAACACTTGCCTAAAGCGGGCATTCCTACATAAAAGTGGGGTGAAAATAACCCTGAATTGATCGTGGGACTGGTGGTCGAAATCTGGATCACTGGAGATGGCCTTGGATTGGATTTGGCCACGGGCCTGTCGTCTGAGTGGGTTGCGGGGCGAGCTAACCCAGCTGGGAGGTTAGCACGTGCGCAGGGGCACACTGGGCTTAGGCGTTAGGCTTAGGCCACTTGTTCATGGGCTGCTTCTGCTGTGGTAGCCGGGGCTGCTGTAGTGGACTGGGCCTACTGTGGTAGCTAGCATGGGCTAGGCGTCCTGCCCGTAGCCTGTTGGTGCCTTAACCGTGTGGTGGGCCGCTGCGGCACACGTCTGGGCCTCGGCTTGGGCTGTTGCTGGTGTAGTGGTCCTTGCCATGGGCTACAAGGTGGTAGCCATGGTGGTGGCATGGCTCTACGGTGGTAGGGCTCTTCCTACCTCCACTCTCCGTTCCAAATCCTTGTACGTACGAGATTCCGTTCATTGTGGTTTCTAAATTTCTTACCATTGTACCTTTCTTCAAGGATTGATCAAGAAACTTTTCTAGAAAAAATTAATTGATACAACGTGTGAGAAATTCAACTGAACAGAAAATTCTAGAAACCAAATGCACGGGGCTTCTTCGAGTATTTGAATTAGCTCTCAATGAAAGCACCAATTTGTCAATCCAAATTTTCGCCGTCTTCAGTCTTGACGAAAATGCACCTGCAAAACAATCAACACCTTTGATCAAGGACATAAGCCTTATGCGCCCACGAGGTGGGTGAAGGATGATTTTGTGAAAACATGTTCATTTGAATAACATCTATAGCATGCATTTAACAATTAAAAGGCGGAATCATGCTTGCATGCATTCAAAAAACAAAACATTACCCATGAAATTCAAAGCCTAGTAGATTGGTGAACCAAGACTCAACTCAAATCAAAGTGAGTTGAGAAATTTATACCTTTGTAGATTCCTCTTTGCATAAGCAAAGGCTAATCACCCAAGGAGAGGGCCTTCATTCCTTGCTTCTTAGATCCATGGATTTGGATGGAAGAATATGGTTCTCCAAGTTCCCAAAATTAAGAACCTCTGTGTCTACACCAAGGTTAGATTGGAGAAGAAATGAGTGACCTTGGAGGAGTGGGATTGCTAGCTAATCCCTCCAAGGGGGCCGGCCTCATAGAGAGAAAAGGAGAGACATGTTCTCTCCAATTTTCTCCAAAAGAACCCTTAATGAATTTTAGGCTATAAAGTTCTTTATATAGTCACTTCTTTAAATGACTTAAGAACCAAAAACCCTAATTCAACACACATGGCTGGCCACATAAGGGATTTGGGCTTTTGGGCCTTTGTGAATCTTTATTCATTAAATTGTCATACAACTTAAGTCAATGGGCTTGACGTTCGAAGCCCATTGGGCCTTAAGGTCCAAAACTATCCCGAGGTCTTTAACGAACTTATTCGTTTGATTAATTAACATATTAATTAATCCTTGCCATAAATAATTAAACCATTTAATTATTCTTACTCATCTCCATTGTTTCTTCAATCTCCACCTTACACGGTGTACGATGCATTAGGTTCCTTTTAGCGAGGCAGTAGGCGATTAAAACTCTTTCAAATCGATTGTGAATTGAAACTTACTTTCAATTCTCCCTTTAGTGTTTATACACGTTTAGGGCTTCCACAAACCAAAAGTGACACCTAGCAGCATATCATGGTTACCCATGTTGGAAATATGCCCTGAAAGTCAATCTTTGGAAGAAACCTTTCAGGACAAATGAATCGATGTATGGATGACTCTTATACATCAAATGGCAAAGATACTAATTAGGACTATCTCAATAAATGATATATGTCCTAATTAATGAATCCATGGACAATGGATCGATTGAAGAAGTAATCTAATGATGTTAGACTACAGAGACCTTCTTCACATAACCATTATGTCCAAAAGGTTCCTGGTCATTGGATTGTCGGAGGGAAACTGACAATGCTTAGACCGGTACATACTATGTCCGCTTCAAATGGGAGAATGGAAAGTCTCATCCCATTTGTGTAGTGACACTAAGACAAGTATGTAAGTGCTCATTCAGGGAATGAGTTCACTGAACACAATCGAACGAGAGTACTTGCATGGAGGTCTACTCACATGTCAAGCAAGTAACTCTTATGGTTGGAATAATGTAAGTAGTCCTTTGACCTGAGGCATCGTCGTTGTCTTGTGGCTAAGTACTTAATCTTTGATTATGTCAAAGTCACCCCATTCGCGGATGTCCACGGCATAATTGGGGTTAAGCCACTTAGTCATGAAGGCAAGTGAATGTGCAACAAGGAATCTCTAATCCTCGATAAGGGAGGAAGAATACTCTAAGATATGATTCGGGAATCTTCGGCCGAAGTATCGAGTGTAATAAAGGAAAGCGTTCCTATACGACTCAATTGAATCATATAAGAAGGAATAATCACATTAGGGGTTTGACATAATATATCCATACCCTAGTAATGTGATTGAAAGTATTGTTTTAGAGAAGGATCGAATTACATTGTAATTCCAACTGAATAGGTTCTCCGAACAACTTCTACATTAGCTTGGGTAGCTATGACATATGGTTAGATGTCACTCATAGCTTGTGAGTTCTTCTAGATGATTAAATGTAGTCATCAAAGAAGAAAGGTGAATTAAAAGGAAGTTTTAATTCACTAAGTGATTGGATTAAATATAATCAATTGGATTGATGTCAATCACCTCACTGCCTTGCTAATTAGAACCTAAAATGATTGTACACCGATATACTCTTGTAGTGAGTAATTAATGGATGATGGAAATAATTAATTGGATTAATTAAGTGTTGTGATTAATTTAGAAAGTCTAAAGAAATCATAAAAGCGATAAAAGATCGTTTTGGGCTTAAAGAAACGTTCGGGTTTAATTGGGCCCATTGGGCCTAAAGCCATTGGGCTTTTATTCAAGCATTGGATGACTAGAAATAAATAAAAGCCCAAAGCCCAAACCAACACAAAGGGGCCAGCCCTTTAAAGTGGAGAGGGAGAGATATTTCGTCAAGTTGTTGACTAGGTTTCTTTTTGTCTATATAAGGAGCTTTATAGAGATTTAATCCTTAAGGTTTTTTGTGTGTTTTAAAACAACAAAGAGGCAAAAGAAACATCTCTCTAAAACCACAAAAGGCCGACCACCTTGAGGGTGTTTTAGCTAACAATCTTTCACCCTTTTGGTTATTCCTCCATCCATCTCACTACACTAGTGGGTGTGGATATTTAGAGGTCTTCTCCTTTGGAGACTAAAGGAGAACCTTGGAGCACTCTTACTAACAAAGTGGAGGAGGCAAGGAGGGAGGCTAGGCTCAAGGACTTCAAGGAGCAAAGGACTTGGAGGTGGTCCATACTTGGTCTAAAATCAAGATCAAGAGGTATAGATCTATACCTTAACTTTATTATTAACTTGAATGTTTTAGATGCATTATATATAAACCTATGAACCTTGAAAGGGATTTGCATGACTATAGCTTTGATATTATTTGATAAATTGCTTTCGTTGCTCATGTATATAAATTTTGAATTGTATATGCATGCTAGTCATTTAGAAATCCCATGTGTTAAACTCATAATTTTCCCTTCAACCCAAGCTAATCAGAAGAGGTAGAGAACCTATTCAGTTTAGGATTACAAATGCAATACGGTCTTTCTCTAATACAATACTCTTGACCACATTGTTTGGTTTGATAGTTTATTCATGTCTACTATCCAATGTGATTCGTGTGCTTATATGATTACCTTGAATGTGATTTGGAACGACTTTCCTAAATCTCATTCATACTCTGGCCAGAGATTCTAAATCATATCATAGAGTATTCTCCCCCAAACGGTTTGAAGGTTATAGATCCCTTGTTGCGCATTCACTTGCCTCCATAGCTAAGTGGCTTAACCCCAACTATGCCGTGGAAACCCTCCTGATGGAGTGACTTTGACATAATCAAAGATCAAGGACTTAATCACAAGACAACTATGATGCCTCAGGTCAAAGGACTACTTTGCATTATCCCAACCATGAGTTCTCATATGACATGAATATGAGACCTCTTCGTTGATCGTGTTCAGTGAACTCATTCTCTATTGAGCACCTACGTACTTGTCTTGATGTCACACACACCAATGACTCGAGACTAGTCACTCTCCCTGAGAGAATACACAACACGTACTGATCTTAACGGACTGTCAATGCCCAATTGGCAATCCTATGATCAGGAACGTTTAGGATGTGTCTACGAAAGAATGGTCTCATGAATCTAACTTCTTTAGATCGCATTCTCCCAATCACATATTCCTTGGACTTATCGTTTAAGCATATAACATTTATATGAGACGGCTCAAACAATAATCTTTGCCCTTGATATTAAACTAGATTAGTTTAACATGTGAAATGTCCGTAAAGTATCATCATATGATTGGTTTTAGGGCACATTTCCAACAATCTCCCACTTGCACTAGAGCCAATCAGCTTGGTCATCAGTGATGATACCTCTTCTGTAGTCATTTCATAAATGGCTGAATAGTAGGCCTAGACAATGGATATCTATATGTTATCCATAGAAGCAACCTTGAGAATAACGACGTCACCATTATACATGATTCTCAATCATGTGGTTCTGTCTCTCATTTGAGTTCGGACCTTGATGAGACCTTGATTCCCTGGCTTGAGCTATCGCCCCATTAGTGTCATAGTGTCAGTACACTAGATACACTTTCTGGTTGGAACCGAATAGAAAGTTCATAAATGAACTTTCCCATCCAAACAACATTGTTGTAAGCTTCTATATGGCAATATATTTTGTTGGAAATGTGCCCTAAAGCCAATCATATGATGATACTTTACGGACATTTCACATGTTAAACTAATCTAGTTTAACTATAAAGGGCAAAGATTATTGTTTGAGCCGTCTCATATAAATGTTATATGCTTAAACGATAAAGTCCAAGGAATATGTGATTGGGAGAATACGATCTAAAGAAGTTAGATTCATGAGACCATTCTTTCGTAGACACATCCTAAATGTTCCTGATCATAGGATTGCCAATTGGGCATTGACAGTCCGTTAAGATCAGTACGTACTGTGTCTTCCCTCAGGGAGAGTGACTAGTCTCGAGTCATTGGTGTATGTGACATCAAGTCAAGTACGTAGGTGCTCAATAGAGAATGAGTTCACTGAACACGATCAACGAAGAGTTCTCATATTCATGTCACATGAGAACTCATGGTTGGGATAATGCAAAGTAGTCCTTTGACCTGAGGCATCACAATTGTCCTGTGGTTAAGTACTTGATCTTTGATTATGTCAAAGTCACCCCATCGGGGTATCCACGGCATCATTGGGGTTAAGCCACTTAGTCATGGAGACAAGTGAATGCGCAACAAGGGATCTCTAACCTTCAAACCGTTGGGGGAGAATACTCTATGATATGATTTAGAATCTCTGGCCAGAGTATGAATGAGATTTAGGAATGCGTTCCAAATCACATTGGATAGTAGACATGAATAAATAAACTATCAAACCAAACAATGTGGTCAAGAGTATTAGATTAGAGAAAGACCGTATTGCATTTGTAATCCTAAACTGAATAGGTTCTCCACCTTTTCTGATTAGCTTGGGTAACCATGATATACTACTAGGTGTCACTCATGGTTTGTGGAAGCCCTAAACGTGTGTAATCACTAAAGGGAGAATTGAAAGTAAGTTTCAATTCACAATCGATGTAAAATGGTTTTAATCGCCAACTGGCTCGCTAAAAGGAACCTAATGGATCGTACACCGTGTAAGGTGGAGATTGAAGAAACAATGGAGATGAGTAAGAATAATTAAATGGTTTAATTATTTATGGCAAGGATTAATTAATATGTTAATTAATCAAACGAATAAAGTTCGTTAAAGACCTCGGGATAGTTTTGGGCCTCAAGGCCCAATGGGCTTCGGACGTCAAGTCCATTGACTTAAGTTGTATGACAACTTAATTCACAAAGGCCCAAAAGCCCAAACAAAACACCATGGCCGGCCATTTAGAGGAAGGGTAGTGAACTTGCTTTAATTACAAGTTTGCCACTCAAATGAATAAAGGTATAAATATGACTTTATAGCCAAAATTCATTTAGGGTTTGTTTTTGGAGAAAATTGGAGAGAACATGTCTCTCCATTTCTCTCTAAAGAGGCCGGCCCCTTGGAGGGTGTATCTAGCCATACTAACTACTCCAAGGTCACTCATTTCTTCTCCAATCTAACCTTGGTGAAGATACTTAGAGGTTCTCAATTTGGGAACTTGGAGAAACCTTTTCATCCATCCAAATCCATAGATTTTAGATGCAAGGAATGAAGGCCCTTTCTTTGGGTGATTAGCCTTTGCTTATGCAAAGAGGAATCTACAAAGGTATAAATTTCAACTCACTTTGTTTTGAGTTGAGTCTTGGTTCACCAATCTACTAGGCTTTGAATTTCATGGGTAATGTTTTGTTTTTAAGTGCATGCAAGCATGGTTCCGCCTTTAATTGTTAATTGCATGCTTATAGATGTTGCTTAAATGAACATGGTTTCACAAAATCTTCCTTCATATTTTGCATTCATAATGGAACACACTAAAGTCATTACTTTTAATGTTTCCATCCAAATATCTCTTTAGTCATAATAAAGAGATATCTGATTATCTCTTCATTCATAATGAAGAAACATCCAATGATGGATTATATTCATAATCTAATACATTTACGTTTCCTTTACGTTACTCTAATTCTTCCTCATTCTTTAAGGAATCTATCCTTTAGTATTTCTTAAATACTTAAGGACTCACTTGACAGTTGCCATGGTTCTGATCCTGGGCTTGCACTGATATCGTCTTGTACCGTTCTAGGTACAACTCATATCAATGTTTTTCATACAATATGAAATACATAAATCCCCTTTATGCGTATGCATAAAGGATTCTATTTACGCATTATTTCTTTGGGAGTCAAAGAGTACGTTCTCTTTGAGAAGAGCAACTTCTTAGTCTCACTAGAGTTGTCCTTCTAATTGAAGTTTATCATCATATGAGAAACTTCCTAGCATCTATTGTCTATTATTAGGGATTGATATAATCCAATTATATCATGAAATATATCATTATAGATTTCCATCCCATGTATATAGACTATATCTCCCATATACATTCTATCTTCATATAATGTTTTAAAGTCATAACTTTAACGAAGAAGTATTCTTTTCATTTCCAAAATTAATATATCAAATATATATTTAAATTTAGGAATATGATTAACTCCCACTAATCTTTTGTAAACCTAGTAAACAAAAGATTCATTTACATCTTTATGAGAAATTAAACAATTTGAACTTTCTCTCATAAGATGCATAGAGCTCCCACTAGCTTGCTAAGATTCATGATGGATGGATCTCTACAACTTACATGTCTTGTGATTTATAGTTTTTGACATATATTATCAAGACTATCTTAATAATGGTTTCGGAAACCCATATTATGTCCAAACATTGAACCACCATTTAGTTGTAGCTAGCTATCTTCGAATTAATTGAAACCAAGACTACGTCAAAAATGGTTTCTTCCAAGTCAACCATCCTTTTGATTGTAGTTACCTTAAGCTACCAATTAGCTTATGAAGGTTTCATTATTTCGGGTCAAATGGTACTTTACCATTTCCTTGAGTATATATCACATATACACTCAATGTAGTCATAAGGATTTTCATTCTTATTTCTTTCGAATTAAGAGGTGTAACTCTATGACATAGTCATAAAGTTCAAACCATTCAACTGAGACGGTTTATAAATCCTTCTCGACTACCTTGGAGCTTGTGGTATAGGAACTAGGTTGTTATATTTGTTGATCACTATCATGTTTCTTAAAGAACCATTCTTTGAGTTCTATCCCTCGTTCATTTGCCCTTAGGCAAATCACATTGTAGGATTACAATGAACTACCCAACAAAACAACATTTGTTAGTTGGTTTATAGAAGCGATATCCAAAAGTTAATTTAAGGATAACCCACAAGATTGTTATCAAACAAATATTGCTTATTAGCACACAACCCCAAATCTTAACATGCTTAAGATTTGTCTTTCTTTCCAACTACATCTTATGGAGTCATAAAAAATTTGGAAGATCTTCTAATTGACAATCATATTGTTTTTAGAAGTATATATCCTATATATGGGTAATAGATAACATCCAACGAACTAAATCTTATTTAAGTTCGTTCTTCTCCTTATGTAGAAATCTATTATCTTATGATGCTTATTTCCTTGATATCTTTCAAGGAAACTGTTCTAAAGTGTTACCTTATCTTGGATCAAATCTAAGGAGGTAAATACTTTAGACGTCTTACTCATCAACTTACATTACTTGAATTCTTTGAAACATTTTGCAAAGTATTCGGATTTGTGTTTATTCAAAATAAACTATAGTCCAACCGAGAGTGATCTTCGGTGAATGTCATATAACATGAGTAGTATTATGTTGTGGACAAGTGCCACTAACATCTAAGTGAATTAACCTCAACAACTTTGTGATTCTTTCTTCTTTCCAAAAGAATAAAGATTCAAACATTTCACCTCTATACAATTTTAACAAGAAGGTATTGGATCCGGATCTAACGATCCAAAGCATCCATCTATGACCAACTCGTAATTTATGATTTAGAGGTATCACAATTTAGTTGAGATTAGTCACTACCTTGCAACCTTTTGGGTTTTAAGCATCATTATATTCTAAACAGTTAACACTACCATATCATCTCTACTATAGAGACAATCAATTAGATTACTATAATCCAATCATTGATTAATAAAGAACAATGTTTTGTCAAACAAAACATTCATCCATCTCTACTATAGTGACGGAATTAAGTTCCTTAAAATTGGAATGTAAAGACAATCTTTGGTTTTTCCAATTTCTTTGGTAGTTCATATGAGGAAGTAAGTACTATCTGCTTTCGCAGAGATCTATATTTTATTCACGTTCCGAATGTGAAGCACCTTTTCTTCTCTCATATATCTTCTACTTCTTATTAGTTACACTTTTACAACGATTGTAAAACATAGTTGCTAATACGGAATCAAGCATTCAAGTAGAAGAACCAACTGTTTTGAACTATTCAAGAACAATTTACAACACCTTCGAAAGGTGTGTTCTTGACACTTGCAAGACATTTCTTGCAAATACCCCTTCCAATGTCCATCCTTTCATAAAGAAAGTTTGTTCCCTTGGAGTTAATTTTATCTTCTTCATTTGACTTCTCCTTTGACTACAATAGTCATGGTCCCTAAACTCCCACTATCTCTCTTGAAACCTTTTTCAATTGTGTTATACACATCAAAAATTTTGGAGAGCATGTGTTTATTGTTCACTACATAGTTTACAATAAACTTAGTGAACCACTAGGATAGGGACATAAAGGTGAAGTCTTAGCCTAGTTTCCGTCTCGTTAAGTGGTTTATCACTTCAACACTCAATGATTCAACATCATCATAAGTCCATGTTAATGGACTATTTTTGTCAACCAACCATTATATTCTAAACATAATTACAAACTTTCAAGAGTTGTACAAGGCAACTCTCATTTCTTCATACAACAATTTGTAAGTGAAGAATCATGGCACATTAAGTGTCCATGCCTTTGTGCTTTCTTCTAAAGTTCCTTGTTCATGTAACAAAGAAACAAGCACTAATGTTTGCATTGATTAAGGGTTGTTCAAAGCAACTCTTATTTCTTCATACAACAAACTGTATTTGAAGAATTATGACATTAAAAGTGTTGTCCTCTTTATGATAGACTTTATCTAACATGTTCTTCCAATGATACATTATCAATAGGAAGATTGTGAGGATGAGACTACTTAGGTACATTTACAAGCCATTTAAAGACAATCTATGGTTTTGTAGTACCAAGTCCGGAAACTAAACTTTCGGTTTTTATTTGTCAAGTGTGGGATAGCGTTTGCAAATATAATGGTAAGTAAATACATAACAAATATAAATTGATTGATTTTAAGCCATTTGATTCGGGTCTTTAAATCAAATAGCACCACCCACTATTTTTTGGCAAATTCCATATCCCTCATTGGAATTCTAGAGTTTTGGAGGAAACTCTGAGTAGGGTATGGGAGACTCACTATTACCAAGCCCACCTCACAATGATATGATGTTGGCTAACATTAATAATAATGAGAGAGTACGCTTACTCATTTGCATCTCTTGCAAGTACCCATCTTATTTGGCCTCTAGAGAATGTCACCTCACAATGATATGATGTTGGCTCCATTGCACTTAGTTAAGTCATTCCCACCATGCTTAGTTCATGAAGGGGTTCAAGAATAGCCTCACAATGATATGATGTTGGCCATCCTCGTTGCCTACACTCACCTCATCAAGTATGTATATAGACTCCTCCTGAGTGTAAGCACGCACTTTGTACTCCCCCATGATAGGGTGAAGCTGGTGTACGAGTCACAAACGATCGGAGCTACCACGGTGGAAGGCCATGAAAGAGTGTTCAAAGCACTCTCACGCTTATCAACTTAATAATGGTTTGGTTGAGGGTTTTAGGTCTCATCACATATAAATATTCATTTTAATCTTTATTAAAACAATTTTGGTCCTATTACAACTATTGGTCCATTTGATTGTTTTAGTTGTATATAATACTCCCACTATGCTTATAAAACGGTTTTTAAAGTAAGAGTATATGATACTACTAACATAAGGTTTGCATTCATTGATGGACTATATAGTTGCCTTAGGGCCTTAGGATGACTATGAACCTTTGTTTAGATTCAACATGAGCCTTGTGTTGAATCTCGGTCTAGGGATGGTGATTGATTTTAGTTACGCATTTAATCACATTAAGGCGTGTTGTCTTAGGGCATTGGACCCAACTACTTCATTTTCATGCATATCAAATAAAGCAAGAAAGAAGTACTTCAAAGTAAAGGTGAGCTTATGCTCATTACAACATTTGCATAAAACAAATTACTTTAAAGTAAAGAAGAGCTTATGCTCTTTTACAACATTTGATCAAATCAAATTACAACCAAAATCTAATCTACACATTCCCACGGTTCAAACAAATTTGAAACGGCATTTCACATAGCTCAATTATCATAGGCTTAGGTTCATAATCACCCTTTAATTAATTAACACTTTAACTAATTAAATTGAATGCAACATTTTCATTTGGTTTTTGTATCCATAAGATTGATTTAAATGGAGCTAAATGAAATGAAAATCCAATTCTCATTTAAAGAGACAAACAATTTTGTTCTCTACCTAATTTGGGCCAATATGCAATTACCACAACCTTTGGGCTATATTGCAAAAACATAAACTTTTGGGGTCACTTTGTAAAACACACAAAAGTCCACTACTTCATGTAATTACAACTAGAACCCAAAATTTAAGCAATGCAAAAACTTCATTAAAGGAGCAAAACAATTTGTCCTTTAGCGTTTTGATCGGATCATATTTATATATATTTTTACTTCAAATTCACTCGTCTTTTCTTAGTTAGTTCCTTATATTTTTGAGCTATTTACGTTATTTTTGTGTTTATAGGATTTGTTATGCAAAGAAAATAAAAATAGAACAAGTGAAATTTTATGTAATAAATTTGTCAAAACTGTCTGTGTAGATCAGCTTTTAAATTAAATTAAAAAAAATATATATAATAATGATAAGTCATGATGATGTTTGAAACATCATCATGATGGTTTTGTTTTGTAGAAGATGAGAGGAACGGCAAAGAAGAAATGAAAAAGAAGAAAGAAGGAATAAAGAAAAGAAAAGAATAAAAAAATAAGAAAAATGATGGGAATAAGAAGAGAAACGAAAGAAGCTGACAGAGGGAGAGAAGGGGGAGACAGCAGAGGGGTGGAGTGAAAAACAAAGGGGAAAGGCAGTGAAATAAAAAAGAGAGGAAGAGAAGACTCGGACTGACTGGGGGGAAAGAAACAGACGGCAAAGGCAAGGAGCTGCCTTTGCAGCACGGAGAGATAGACAGCGGGCAGAGCAGGAGAGAGAGGTCAGAGAGCAGTGCGCACGGATTGGAAGCAGATCACAGAGGCACGGACACAGCAGATCTTCTTTTCTTGGTTTTATCTTCTCAAACCTATGTTTTACTTTTGGTTTAATTTGATAATAATGTGTAACTAAATTTTATTTTGGCTAGAGGTTAATTCGAAACCATGAATATATTTGTAATATGAATTGATTACCTTCAGTTGTGATTTCTGAGTTGTGATTTAATTTGCTTAACTGCTTGATTGATAACTTATTTTTTTATGTCGATTAAGGATGCATACTTAATTTACATGCATGAATTTGATGCTAGAATATAAGTGAATTTCACCTAATCGTTATGAACTTATATTCACAAGTAGTGAAGGTTGTTATCCACAATCGTGTTAAGTGAATTCTTGGCAAGAATATCATGCTTTTCATAGTTACGAATGCCTCGTCAATGCTTATAGTTTTCACAAAGTTTAATGATCTTTGATTGTATCTCTATTGTGCTTTTCACGTAGGGGACTTTTGAAGAATGTTTTGAATTGTTGTATGCGTTTTCCCGTCCAATTCAATAACTTACGGAAAACTTGAAGATTAAAAAAGTGCTGTTCACGGTTAATCTGAAGTGTTGAGATTCACAACTTATTGAAAGAACAACTGAAAATCAATTTAGGTTGCATATGTGTCATGTGTAGAGAAGAACCCTCTAGCTAATCCATCACCTATCCTTTCACCTTAATTTCATGTTTTTGTCAATTCTGTAATTTATTTAAGTTTAATTTACTTCTCGTCAAAACCAAACCCCCCATTATTAAATTATTTCATTTAGTTAGTTTTCTTTGTTGTTAGTCTTTTAATTCAATTTCCGTCCATTGCAGTTCCTAGTGTCTAATTTGATTGTTTTCATTATTTTGAGTTATCCTAAGTGTGTTTCGAGTTATTAGAGTTTTTAGCCTAGTTTTGTGTCCTTGAGTCTTATTTAATATTTTTAAATTAATTTAGAATAGATTAGCAATCCCTCCTAATCCCCGGCCTAGAACGATACCCTACTTACATACTTTACTACAATTGTCAAAAAGAGGGTTTAATTTGTGTGTCAAGTAATTCTCACATCAAATTTTGGCGCCGTTGCCGGGGATTAGCAAAGTTGCTAATCCCTTGTCTTGAGTCTTGTTTAAATTGTTTAGTTTTTTTTTTATTATTTTTTTTTATTTTTATTTTTATTTTTTATTTTATTTTATTTTTTATAATTACCCTGTTTTGTTTACTTATGATATTTGATTTAGTTTTATTTCTTTGATATCAGGTACTAAAAGAAGTAAGACATGGCAATTGCTAATCTTCAAGCTCAAATGGCAATTCTTACTTCTCAATTGTCACAGTACATCGAAAGGACCACAATACAAAGCACCCCTACATTCGATGTGTCCTATACGCAAGGATATCAAGCAGATCAACATCCACAAAGGAGTTGGGAGAGTTATCATGATCATAATCAATCAATGAACAACTTGTTTTCCAACACGTATAATTCAGATTGGAGGGATCATTCAAACACTATGTGGTGGGAACCTCAACCAGTTCAACACGAAGGATATTGGCAGCCATATAATGAGTTCTATTCAAGCCCTGCTCAGCCACCACAACCTCATACACAATATACCCAACCAAACTCAGGTTCGTCAATAAATTATGAACAAATTCTTAATGAATTAAATTCTTTGGCGCAGGGCTCACAAAATCAAGCCAAGGAGGCTCAACAAGGAGAATATTGGCAGCCATATGAGGAGTTCTATACAACGCCTATGCAGCCACCACAACCTGCCCCGCAACAATTCCAATCAAATTCAGGTTCGTCAATAGATTGTGCTCAAATTCTTGATGTACTAACTTCTTTGACGCAGGAATCACAAAATCAAGCCCAAGTGATGAGCGAATTGAAGAATCAAATGGGAGAGATCGCAGAATTCATGGGGCAAATGCAAGAACAAAGTGAAGTAACTGACTCAACTGTTGAAATTATTGAAGCTATCAACTTGGAAAGTGGCATAGAGGTTGGAGATGAACCCAAGATGTCCAAACCAAGCCAAAACATGGATGAACAGTTACTGCTCGAAGAAGAGGAGGATAACAAGGCCACGACAAAGGAAGAACCACCATTGCAGCAGCCTACCCTAGCCCCAACACCCTTGCCGCAGCCCCATATGCCCTCTATGCAGTCCACTACAACCAAGGTAAGCCCAAATTCAATTCGTCCTGACCCCGTTCCACTAAATGTCTTTATTCCTTGCAGGATCATGCAATCCAAGGAAGAAGAGGGTGAGAAAGGCATCTTTGAAACCTTTCCAAAGAATCAAGAGAAAGAAGTGGATGGGGTATGTCTAGAATGCATCAAAGAGGATGTGCTTGAGACAACCATTCCTAAAGAAGTTGAATTTTATGACATGGGACAAGTCCCAACCATCACATTCAATCTGGCCAAGTCCAATATCCCTGAAGCTTTCAAAAATGTGGTGTTTGTCATTGAGTTCTTGTCGGACAAAGCAAGTAAGCCATCTTCTCCAATTTCGATTTTAGTATATACTAACTTGTTGATTTTGATGATTCAGGCACCTACACTAGAATTTAAACCATTGCCGGATCACGTCAAGTATCACCGTCCATTCAAGGATCAATTCCATGCTATGGGCCCTATCCAAGTTTAGAAGGAAGTATCGTCCGGCTGCAAGACGTTAAAGAAAGCGCTTCTTGGGAGGCAACCCATGTATTCAAAAAAAAGGAAGATCTATGAATCGCTCTACAATCAGTTTTGCGTTTCTAAAAACCTTCACTTTTCTGCATTTTTATTTTGCCATGATTGTCATTTTTTTTATTTTTTTTATTTTTGTTTATTTAATTATTTTTGGGTGTGGGTTTATTTTTGAAACATTGATAGATATGCAAGATATTCTTACATTCTTTTTCATGAAAAAAAAAAAAAAAAAAAAAAAAACTTAAACTTAAAAATATTTTACAATGATGTGTGAACTAATAGCATTCATTGGTAAGGTGGTGCTTCAGTAGTCGGCGGAGCTTCAGCAGTCGGCGGGGCCACGGAAGGAGGAGGTATATGAGGTTGATCAGTTGGAGCTTCACTACGCGTTGTCGCCCCAGAAGACGAAGGCAGATGCGGTTGGAACAAACCCACAAACCTTCGGTGATCAAGTAAAATCTGACCATCATTTTCCTGCAGCTGGTCAATTTTCCTCTTCATGTTTGTGGCATAACTGTGTGCAAGCTTATGCAATTGTTTATTTTCATGCTTGAGTCCTCTAATCTCCTCTTTGAGACTCTGTATTTCAGCCACCAACGATTCAACGTGACGGGTTCGGGCAAATAGGCGTTGGGCCATGTTGGACACGGAACCGGCACACTGCACGCTAAGAGCCAGAGACTCCTTAACTTCCAATTCATCAGACCGTCTAGCGAGCAGTCTGTTATCTCTTGGGGTGACAAGGTTCCGGGCCACCACCGCAGCGGTCATGTCATTTTTCATCACCGAATCTCCAACGGTAAGAGGACCGGTAGGGGATATGAAAGATGGGCGCCATATGTTGTCTGGTGAAGGCGGAGCTGCCTCTTCACCAATGTTCAAGTCAAAACGACGATCGGAAGGGCCAAACATTTTCTGAAGGTGGTGAAGAAAGAAGAGAGTCGGACTGATTAAGATTTTGGAAGTTTACAGGAGGGAGCTCAAGTGTGTTGTGGAACAAAATTAACGCCTCTATAAAAAGAAGAAATCAAAGAGGCGCTCCTCAGAGAAGCGTCCTCTCGCAAATCGAAGAGTCGGGGCTTCTTTCTCAAAAGCCGGATTCTTTTCTCAAAAGAGGCGTTTCATTTCTTAAAGGCTGGGCTTGCTCAGAAACCACGAGCCGAACCCCGGATTTCAAAAGATCAATTTGTCCAGACGTGTCGTCACTTGTCACACGCAAATTGCTTTGCGAAATTCTCGGGCAGTTTGTCGAAGCACCAATTCAGAAATCGAAGAGGGAAATTCAACAGTCAAAGACACGCTAGCTTTCTCAAAAGCTGGGCTTCAACCCACGGGCAAATCTTCTTTTCCAGATTTATCCGCACGTGTCACATGCTACCTCTACAATCGACGATGCTCAGAGCTCGAAGCGCCGATTCCAGATATCAATGAGGAATCTGCTTTGCGGAAATTACGGGCAGCTTTGTCAGAAAGCGCGTAATTTGTACTATTCATCCATCCACCGGCTGCCGACAATGAGTGAGAGAATAGTTCCGGTTGTGAAGAAAAGTCCTATAAGTATTTACCTTCGCCTTCCACAGCAAAGGCACACCGTCTCAGCACTTCTTCATCTCCGAGAATGCATTCCCAAAGAACCCTTTCGAGTCACACTGTATTCCTCATTCCCTGGGATACCCCTGCAAACAACCCATCCAGAGCAAAAGTATTTCATATCATAATGGTTGAAAGCAAGAGTATCTCATATCATGCATTCTCCATGTCCTTTTCCTTGTCTTTGTTCTAACCTGCAGGACATGGAGAAATTGCTCTCGAGTACTCGTCTTCCACTGCTGATGTACTTCCAAAGAAGCTGCCACATCTACCTGAAGAACAGATAAGGCAAGCGAAAATGATACCAACAGCATGTGGAGACAACGTACAGAAGAAACAAGCAGAGAAGAATGCAGCTTGCACAATCATCCCAGCGGAAGGAGTCCGAGCTGAGGAACTAGAGAAGCTGCCACATCTGCTTGGAGAACAAATAAGGAACTGCAACATCACCAAAGAGCAAAGCTTCGCCGTACAATATCATCAAATCATCACTTGCAAGTAAAAAGCTAAGTGTCACCCTGTTCAAGAGGAAAGCTGTGGAAAGTCAACAAGCACGACCAATGATTACTTATTAGTTCTTTTCATTGTCTTTTATCGTGATTTTCAATTTTTCGTTTGCAATTTTTTTTATTTATTTTTTATTATTATTTTATTTTCTTGCGTTACTTAACTGAATTATTTCTTTTCTTTGCAGGAACTTTTGGTTATTTCCACCCTTGAAGTTGATTGCAGAATTTTATCTTGGGGGTCATCGCTTGATTTTACTGCAAATTAGGGAAGTTTTCAGTCCAATTGCTTTATTTTGTTTCTTATTATTTATTTATTTTATTTTATTTGCGTTATAGTGTTTTCTGACATTGGGGACAATGTCAAGTTTAAGTGTGGGGGTAGAAATCTCTAGAATTTCATTTGTTTCTGTGTTGTTGTTTTTTGTTTTCTTTAAAAATAAAAAATAAAAAAAATCGGAAAATTTAAAAATCCAAAAATATTGTCTTGTTTCCCTTATTGTTTTGAATTAGATTTTTGTTAGTTTCCCGACCCAATGATATAATTGGATCAAATTCGAACCATGATCATCAAGAACTTAGTTAACATGTGTTTTGTGAAATTCCTTATTCTCTTGTTAGTTTTGTACATGTTTGACCATCTTTGAAAAACCAAATGCACATAGCCTTGTTAATGTGAAACTAAAGTATGACTTAAAGCTTCATATGTGAATTTAGTGACCATATACATCCTATGTGAGTTTTTGAGCCTATTGAAAGTGTGTGCATTTTTCATACACTCCTATTTTTTTATGTGTGATGAACTTATGTGAGATACATCTCTAGAACTTGCGTAACGATCTTTCGAAATGTTTGTCATTGATTGCATGAATTTGGAAATGATAGAGGCATTAGGTTTACCACTATGGCCCAAATAACCATGTTTCCCAAAGAAAAATGATATCATTAGATTGCCAATTTGAGCCGTGTTTGTTGAGCCTTTTATTTCTTATCACCAGATATGTCTACCCTTATACCTGAAACATTTTTCCTTACCCTTTCCAAGCGAGCAATGCGAGATTGTCTTATGAGAAATGTTTGTGAAGTACTTTGAAGGTGTTTGGCAAAAGAATAAGTGTGGAGGTATTTCATGTTTGTATTTAAAAAAAAAAAAAAAAAAAAAAAAAAAAAAAAAAAAAAGAAAAGAAAAGAAAAAGAAGGATTTTATACAAAGAAAATAAAAAGTTTTTAAAGTTTCAGTTTAAGGGTGTGGTTGGAGGTTTCAGAAGAATCGTTGGAGAGCTTGAGTTTTTATAAATCTAAAGAAAAGAATTGCTTGCAATGTAGCTTGGAACTTGTGTTTTCCTATTCTTTCGTTTCAATAACCCTATCCCTAAGCCTCATTACATCCAATAAAAGTCCTCTTGATTTAAGTTTTGCAATTATGACTGTGGAGAAGTGATCTTTATGCAAGCTTATGGTAGAAATTTCACATTTGATTCTTTGAGCGAAACACATTAAAACTAAACACATATGTGATTGAGTGTATATCCCGTGAGAAGGTTACTAGTTTGCATATGATGATTTTAAAAATAAAAACTTGAAATTGCATTAGCATGGCTATCTCACACACTACCCTTCAAGGATGATTCAAAGATTACTGCTAATATTTGAATAAGGAAGATGAACTTGGATTAACTTGTTTGGTGCTAGCTATGGTTCTTGATGATTTGTGTTCTCAAATGAAATTCTATGAAGGTCACATAGGGGGAAACTAATGTTTTTCATGTTAGTACTTTTTCATGTTTTCTTTGTTTTGCTCGAGGACTAGCAAAAGCTAAGTATGGGGGTATTTGATCGGATCATATTTATATATATTTTTACTTCAAATTCACTCGTCTTTTCTTAGTTAGTTCCTTATATTTTTGAGCTATTTACGTTATTTTTGTGTTTATAGGATTTGTTATGCAAAGAAAATAAAAATAGAACAAGTGAAATTTTATGTAATAAATTTGTCAAAACTGTCTGTGTAGATCAGCTTTTAAATTAAATTAAAAAAAAATATAATAATGATAAGTCATGATGATGTTTGAAACATCATCATGATGGTTTTGTTTTGTAGAAGATGAGAGGAACGGCAAAGAAGAAATGAAAAAGAAGAAAGAAGGAATAAAGAAAAGAAAAGAATAAAAAAATAAGAAAAATGATGGGAATAAGAAGAGAAACGAAAGAAGCTGACAGAGGGAGAGAAGGGGGAGACAGCAGAGGGGTGGAGTGAAAAACAAAGGGGAAAGGCAGTGAAATAAAAAAGAGAGGAAGAGAAGACTCGGACTGACTGGGGGGAAAGAAACAGACGGCAAAGGCAAGGAGCTGCCTTTGCAGCACGGAGAGATAGACAGCGGGCAAAGCAGGAGAGAGAGGTCAGAGAGCAGTGCGCACGGATTGGAAGCAGATCACAGAGGCACGGACACAGCAGATCTTCTTTTCTTGGTTTTATCTTCTCAAACCTATGTTTTACTTTTGGTTTAATTTGATAATAATGTGTAACTAAATTTTATTTTGGCTAGAGGTTAATTCGAAACCATGAATATATTTGTAATATGAATTGATTACCTTCAGTTGTGATTTCTGAGTTGTGATTTAATTTGCTTAACTGCTTGATTGATAACTTATTTTTTTATGTCGATTAAGGATGCATACTTAATTTACATGCATGAATTTGATGCTAGAATATAAGTGAATTTCACCTAATCGTTATGAACTTATATTCACAAGTAGTGAAGGTTGTTATCCACAATCGTGTTAAGTGAATTCTTGGCAAGAGTATCATGCTTTTCATAGTTACGAATGCCTCGTCAATGCTTATAGTTTTCACAAAGTTTAATGATCTTTGATTGTATCTCTATTGTGCTTTTCACGTAGGGGACTTTTGAAGAATGTTTTGAATTGTTGTATGCGTTTTCCTGTCCAATTCAATAACTTACGGAAAACTTGAAGATTAAAAAAGTGCTGTTCACGGTTAATCTGAAGTGTTGAGATTCACAACTTATTGAAAGAACAACTGAAAATCAATTTAGGTTGCATATGTGTCATGTGTAGAGAAGAACCCTCTAGCTAATCCATCACCTATCCTTTCACCTTAATTTCATGTTTTTGTCAATTCTGTAATTTATTTAAGTTTAATTTACTTCTCGTCAAAACCAAACCCCCCATTATTAAATTATTTCATTTAGTTAGTTTTCTTTGTTGTTAGTCTTTTAATTCAATTTCCGTCCATTGCAGTTCCTAGTGTCTAATTTGATTGTTTTCATTATTTTGAGTTATCCTAAGTGTGTTTCGAGTTATTAGAGTTTTTAGCCTAGTTTTGTGTCCTTGAGTCTTATTTAATATTTTTAAATTAATTTAGAATAGATTAGCAATCCCTCCTAATCCCCGGCCTAGAACGATACCCTACTTACATACTTTACTACAATTGTCAAAAAGAGGGTTTAATTTGTGTGTCAAGTAATTCTCACACCACGTTTTTGGACCTAAACGTAAAAACGTAAACTTTTGGGCCAAAGTGCAAATACACAAAAGTATCAAAACTTTATGTAATTGCATAAAAGCCCCAAAAGTACTCCCACTTGAGGGAGGGCCGGTTTTGGAGAAGGATTAGAGTGATGTGTGTGTTGATTTGTGAGTTTTGACATAAAGCATGCAAGTGGTGCAAGTGGTGTGTGTGAAAGGGAATTAATCCTTTCACACCCATCATTATTTCTACCACCATTTAAACAAATATCTAACACATTAAATCATTTGAAAAACATAAAACATAAACTTTATGAAATAAATCAAAACTTTGAATCAAAACACAAAACCTTTTTGTTCTTGGCAAAAATGTCAAGAACAATGAAGAACATTCATGAAAAACCCAAAAATTTCCATGAACATTTTTACTCCAAAAACATCCCAAAACCATTCAAACTTTAGGGAAATAACATATAACCAAACTAGGGTACATAGGGGTTCCAAAAGTTACTTGAAAACACTTTTAACAAGTCAAACAAGAACCCAAAAATCCACCCTTTGGATTTGGCCGAAAATTCCCAAAAACATGGCACCAAATTTTAGCTCCAATATTCATGCTCATAAGAACTACATCAACAACATTTGAGATGGCAAATTTTCTAACAAAATTTACATTCAAAGAAACAAGAATAAAGCTTGTAACATATTACAACTTTTAAATCACAAACTATGAACCACAAAACCCAAAAGGATTCACCAACTACTAGACCTAGGCTCTGATACCACTTGAAGGATGATTTTGTGAAAACATGTTCATTTGAATAACATCTATAGCATGCATTTAACAATTAAAAGGCGGAATCACGCTTGCATGCATTCAAAAACAAAACATTACCCATGAAATTCAAAGCCTAGTAGATTGGTGAACCAAGACTCAACTCAAATCAAAGTGAGTTGAGAAATTTATACCTTTGTAGATTCCTCTTTGCATAAGCAAAGGCTAATCACCCAAGGAGAGGGCCTTCATTCCTTGCTTCTTAGATCCATGGATTTGGATGGAAGAATATGGTTCTCCAATTTCCCAAAATTGAGAACCTCTAAGTGTCTACACCAAGGTTAGATTGGAGAAGAAATGAGTGACCTTGGAGGAGTGGGATTGCTAGCTAATCCCTCCAAGGGGGCCGGCCTCCTAGAGAGAAAAGGAGAGACATGTTCTCTCCAATTTTCTCCAAAAGAACCCTTAATGAATTTTAGGCTATAAAGTTCTTTATATAGTCACTTCTTTAAATGACTTAAGAACCAAAAACCCTAATTCAACACACATGGCCGGCCACATAAGGGATTTGGGTTTTTGGGCCTTTGTGAATCTTTATTCATTAAATTGTCATACAACTTAAGTCAATGGGCTTGACGTTCGAAGCCCATTGGGCCTTAAGGTCCAAAACTATCCCGAGGTCTTTAACGAACTTATTCGCTTGATTAATTAACAGATTAATTAATCCTTGCCATAAATAATTAAACCATTTAATTATTCTTACTCATCTCCATTGTTTCTTCAATCTCCACCTTACACGGTGTACGATCCATTAGGTTCCTTTTAGCGAGGCAGTGGGCGATTAAAACTCTTTCAAATCGATTGTGAATTGAAACTTACTTTCAATTCTCCCTTTAGTGTTTATACACGTTTAGGGCTTCAACAAACCAAGAGTGACACCGAGCAGCATATCATGGTTACCCAAGCTAATCAGAAGAGGTAGAGAACCTATTCAGTTTAGGATTACAAATGCAATACGGTCTTTCTCTAATACAATACTCTTGACCACATTGTTTGGTTTGATAGTTTTTTCATGTCTACTATCCAATGTGATTCGTGTGCTTATATGATTACCTTGAATGTGATTTGGAACGACTTTCCTAAATCTCATTCATACTCTGGCCAGAGATTCTAAATCATATCATAGAGTATTCTCCCCCAAACGGTTTGAAGGTTATAGATCCCTTGTTGCGCATTCACTTGCCTCCATAGCTAAGTGGCTTAACCCCAACTATGCCGTGGACACCCTCCTGATGGAGTGAGTTTGACATAATCAAAGATCAAGGACTTAACCACAAGACAACTATGATGCCTCAGGTCAAAGGACTACTTTGCATTATCCCAACCATGAGTTCTCATGTGACATGAATATGAGAACTCTTCGTTGATCGTGTTCAGTGAACTCATTCTCTATTGAGCACCTACGTACTTGTCTTGATGTCACACACACCAATGACTCGAGACTAGTCACTCTCCCTGAGAGAATACACAACACGTACTGATCTTAACGGACTGTCAATGCCCAATTGGCAATCCTATGATCAGGAACGTTTAGGATGTGTCTACGAAAGAATGGTCTCATGAATCTAACTTCTTTAGATCGCATTCTCCCAATCACATATTCCTTGGACTTATCGTTTAAGCATATAACATTTATATGAGACGGCTCAAACAATAATCTTTGCCCTTGATATTAAACTAGATTAGTTTAACATGTGAAATGTCCGTAAAGTATCATCATATGATTGGTTTTAGGGCACATTTCCAACAGTGGGAGGGGGTTAGGCCAATGGATCTATGATGCCTAAGTCAGTTTCTTTGAGAAAATAAAATGTTTAGGGCTTTTTGAGGGTAGCAAAAGCTTTTGAAATTTGGTAGAATATGGGGTATTTATACGGGACAAGACCGGACATAGTGTTAGGGTTTTACCCTACATGTGACGGCATCCTATTGGCCAAGATTTATGGAGAAATATTCTCAAGATATTAAATAGGAAATAATATCTTGAGATAATGGAGTAATTATCCCTAATTGATTTAAATTTGGATTACTTACTTGATTGGAGTCAATCTTCAATTGGGAATGTATTAAAGATAGGGTTTGGGTAATTAATCCTTATCTTTAATGCTTTGACTTTTTGATGTGAAAAATAAGTTAACACACAAAATTAAACCCTCTTTTTGACAATTGTAGTATGGATGTAAGTAGGGTATCGTTCTAGGCCGGGGATTAGGAGGGATTGCTAATCTATTCTAAATTAATTTAAAAATATTAAATAAGACTCAAGGACACAAAACTAGGCTAAAAACTCTAATAACTCGAAACACACTTAAAATGATTCAAAATAATGAAAACAATCAAATTAAACACTAGGACTGAAATGGACGGAAATTAAATTAAAAGACTAACAATAAAGAAAACTAACTAAAAAATATAATTTAATAATGGATGGGTGTTTGGTTTTGATGAAAAGTAAATTAAACTTAATTAAATTACAGAATTGACAAAAACATGAAATTAAGGTGAAATGATAAATGACGGACTAGCTAGAGGGTTCTTCTCCACACATGACACATATGCAACCTAAATTGATTTTCAGTTGTTCTTTCAATAAATTGTGAATCTCAATACTCCAGATTAACCGTGAACAGCACTTTTTTAATCTTCAAGTTTTCCTTAAGTTATTGAATTGGACGGAAAAACGCATACAACAATTCAAAACATTCTTCAAAAGTTCCCTACGTGAAAAGCACAATAGCGATACAATCAAAGATCATTAAACTTTGTGAAAACTATAAGCATTGACGAGGCATTCGTAACTATGAAAAGCATGATACTCTTGCCAAGAATTTACTTAACGTGATTGTGACTAGCAACCTTTACTACTTGTGAAAATAAGTTCATAACGATTAGGTGAAATTCACTTATATTCTAGCATCAAATTCATGCATGTAAATTAAGCGTGCACTCTCAACCAACATACACAAATCAGTTTTTATACGAACGGATAAGTAAATTGAAATCACAACTTATGAAATCACAACCGAAGGTAATCAATTCATATTACAAATATATTCATGGTTTCGAATTAACCTCTAGCCAAAATAAAATTAATTACACATTATTAAAACAAAAATAAAATAAAAGTTTAGAAAGATTAAACCGAAAAAGAGGTGAAGATCTCTGTCTGCGTTTCCACTGAGCTGCTCTCTCGCTGCCTTTTCCGCGTTTTCATGCTTTGCGTCAGTCTCAGCTGCAAGGGCAGTTTCCCCCGTGCTCACCTCTCTCCATACTCACCATGCCGTGCTCACCTCTCTCCATACTCACCATGCCGTGCTCACCTTTGGACTGCTTCTTTCCCCGCGTGTCCTGCCCTTTCACCTGCCCTTTGACCTCTCTCCTGCTTCTCCCTTTTTCGCTGCCAAGGGCAGCTTTCTTCCCCCTATCCTGCAAAGCCCCCCCCGTCCTCTCCGCTTGTCTCTGCGAGCTGCCCAAAGGGCAGCTCCTTTCTCCCCCTAGCTGTGCTGCAAGGCAGCTTTCTTTTATTCTTTTCTTTCTGGCAGCCTTGCTGCCTTTTTCCCTTGGATCCGTAGCTGTCTCCCACTATTTATTTCTGTTTTCTTTCTTTTCTGCCTTTCAACCCCGTGAGTCTCTCACTTTCCTCCTATTTTTATTCCATTGTTATGCCTTTCTTCCTGCCACAAAACATGAATCATGATGATGTTTCAAACATCATCATGATTTATCATTATTATTATTTTTTTAATTAATTTTATTTAAAAGCTGATCTACACAGACAGTTTGACGAATTTATTACATAAAATTTCACTTGTTCTATTTTTATTTTCTTTGCATAACAAATCCTATAAACACAAAAATAACGTAAATAGCTCAAAAATAAAAGAAACTAACTAAGAAAAGACGAGTGAATTCGAAGTAAAAATATATATAAATATGATCCGATCAAATACCCCCACACTTAACTTTTGCTAGTCCTCGAGCAAAACAAAGAAAATAAGAACAAGAAGTAACAAGAAAAACATTAGCTTCCCTCTATGTGACCCTCATAGAATTTCATTCAAGAAAACAAATCATCAAGAACCATAGCTAGCATCAAGGAACTAATCCAAGTTCATCTTCCTTATTCAAATATTAGCAGTAATCTTTGAATCATCCTTGAAGTGTAGTGTGTGAGATAGCCATGCTAATGCAATTTCAAGTTTTTATTTTTAAAATCATCATATGCAAACTAGTAACATTCTCACGGGATATACACTCAATCACACATGTGTTTAGTTTTAATGTGTTTCGCTCAAAGAATCAAATGTGAAATTTCTACCATAAGCTTGCATAAAGATCTCATCTCCACAATCATAATTGCAAAACTTAAATCAAGAGGACTTTTATTGGATGTAATGAGGTTTAGGGATAGGGTTATTGAAACGAAAGAATAGGAAAACACAAGTTCCAATCTACATTGAAAGCGATTCTTTTCTTTAGATTTATAAGAACTCAAGCTCTCCAGCAATTCTTCTAGCACCTCCAATCACACCCTTAAACTGAAACTTTAAAAACTTTTTATTTTCTTTTTATACAATCTTTCTCTTTTCTTTTTCTTTTCTTCTCTTTTTTCCCTTTTTTTTTTTTTTTTTTTATACAAACATGAAATACCCCCACACTTATTCTTTTGCCAAACACCTTCAAAGTACTTCACAAACGTTTCTCATAAGACAATTTCGCATTGCTCGCTTGGAAAGGGTAAGGAAAAATGTTTCAAGTATAAGGGTAGACATATCTGGTGATAAGAAATAAAAGGCTCAACATACACGGCTCAAATTGGCAATCTAATGATATCATTTTTCTTTGGGAAACATGGTTATTTGGGCCATGGTGGTAAACCTAATGCCTCTATCATTTCCAAGTTCATGCAATCAATGACAAACATTTCGAAAGATCGTTACGCAAGTTCTAGAGATGTATCTCACATAAGTTCATCACACATGAAAGAATAGGAGTGTATGAAAAATGCACACACTTTCAATCGGCTCAAAAACTCACATAGGATGTATATGGTCACTAAATTCACATATGAAGCTTTAAGTCATACTTTAGTTTCACATCAACAAGGCTATGTGCATTTGGTTTTTCAAAGATGATCAAACATGTACAAAACTAACAAGAGAATTAGGAATTTCATAAAACACATGTTAACTAAGTTCTTGATAATCGTGATTCAAATTTGATCTAATTATATCATTGGGTCGGGAAACTAACAAAAATCTAATTCAAAACAATAAGGGAAACAAGACAATATTTTTAGATTTTTAAATTTTCCGATTTTTTTTTTTTTTTTTTTTTTTTTTTTTTTTTTTTTTTAATGAAAACAAAACTAATTAAGAAAACAAAAAGCAACAACATGGAAACAAATGAAATTCTAGAGATGTCTACCCCCACACTTAAACTGGACATTGTCCCCAATGTCAGAAAACACTATAATGCAAATAAAAATAAAATAAATAAATAAATAAGAAACAAAATAAAACAATTGGACTGAAAACTTCCCTAATTTGCAGTAAAATCAAGCGATGACCCCCAAGCTAAAATTCTGCAATCAACTTCAAGGGTGGAAATAACTAAAAGTTCCTGCAAAGAAAAGAAATAATTCAGTTAAGTACGCAAGAAAATTAATTAAAAAAAAATGCAAACGAAAAATTGAAAATTACGATAAAAGATAATGAATAAAACTAATAAGTAATCATTGGTCGTGCTTGTTGACTTTCCACAGCTTTCCTCTTGAACAGGGTGACACTTAGCTTTTTACTTGCAAGTGATGATTTGATGATATTGTACGGCGAAGCTTTGCTCTTTGGTGATGTTGCAGTTCCTTATTTGTTCTCCAAGCAGATGTGGCAGCTTCTCTAGTTCCTCAGTTCGGACTCCTTCCGCTGGGATGATTGTGCAAGCTGCATTCTTCTCTGCTTGTTTCTTCTGCACAACGGGCAGGCACGAGGGAAAGGTGTTGGTCCTTATTTCTTTCTTCAATCTTTCCAAGTGCCCACCTCTTGCTTTCTTTCTCCTTGTCCCTAGCTGAATTGTCTCCACATGCTTCGAGGTATCATTTTCACCTCCCTTACTTGTCCCCCAAGTAGATGTGGTAGACAAAACGGAAGCATAAGATGAAGAAGATGAGTACTCGAGAGCAAGGCTAGGTAAGCAATCAGGAAAGGGTTCCAGGCAGTTGGCTCCAGATTGGAAGATTGATACCAAATGCTGGCTGATTGCTCTCTTTCTCCTTGTCGGAAAACAAAGACAAGGAGAAGGACATGGAGAAAGCATGATATGAGATACTCTTGCTTTCAACCTTTATGATATGAAATACTTTTGCTTTGAATGGGTTGTTCGCAGGAGTATCCCAAGGAATGAGGAACACAGAGTGACTCGAGAGGATTCTTTGGGAATGCATTTTCGGAGATGAAGAGGTGTTGAGAGGGTGTGCTGAGAGAGTGTGCTTTTGCTGTGGAAGGCGAAGGTAGAAACTTATAGGACTTGTCTTCACAACCGGAACTGTTCTCTCACTTAGTGTCGGCAGCCGGTGGATGGATGAATAGTACAAATTACGCGCTTTCTGACAAAGTTGCCCGTAATTTCTGCAAAGCTGATTCCTCATTGATATCTGGAATCGGCGCTTCGAGCTCTGAGCATCGTCGATTGTAGAGGTAGCATGTGACACGTGCGGATAAATCTGGAAAAGAAGATTTTCCCGTGGGTTGAAGCCCAGCTTTTGAGAAAGCTAGCGTGTCTTTGACTGTTGAATTTCCCTCTTCGATTTCTGAATTGGTGCTTCGACAAACTGCCCGAGATTTCCGCAAAGCAATTTGCGTGTGACAAGTGACGACACGTCTGGACAAATTGATCTTTTGAAATCCGGGGTTCGGCTCGTGGTTTCTGAGCAAGCCCAGCCTTTAAGAAATGAAACGCCTCTTTTGAGAAAAGAATCCGGCTTTTGAGAAAGGAAACTCTTCTTTTGAGAAAAGAATCAGACGTTTGAGAACGGAGCCCCGACTCTTCGATTTGCGAGAGGACGCTTCTCTGAGGAGCGCCTCTTTGATTTCTTCCTTTTTATAGAGACGTTAAGCTTGTTCCACAACACACTTGAGTACCCTCCTGTAAACACTCCCTTCTTGCACTTGTTTAATCTTGATCATTCCGACTCTCTTCTTTCTTTACCACCTCTGAAAAATGTCTGGCCCTTCTGATCGTCGTTTTGACTTGAACATTGGTGAAGAGGCAGCTCCGCCTTCACCAGACAACATATGGCGGCCATCCTTCATATCCCCTACCGGTCCCCTTACCGTGGGGGATTCGATGATGAAAAATGACATGACCGCTGCGGTGGTGGCCCGAAACCTTGTCACTCCCAGAGATAACAGACTGCTCGCAAGGCGGTCTGATGAATTGGCGGTCAAGGAGTCTCTGGCTCTCAGTGTGCAGTGTGCGGGTTCCGTATCCAACATGGCCCAACGCCTATATGCCCGAACCCGTCACGTTGAATCCTTGGTGGCTGAAATACAGAGTCTCAAGCAAGAGATTAAAGGGCTCAAGCATGAGAATAAGGAATTGCACAAGCTCGCACACAGCTATGCCACCAGCATGAAGAGGAAGATTGACCAGATGCAGGACACCGATGGTCAAATTTTACTTGATCATCGGAGGTTTGTGGGTTTGTTCCAACCGCATCTGCCTTCGTCTTCTGGAGCGGCACCGCGTAGTGAAGCTCCAACTGATCAACCTCTGCCGCCTCCTCCTTCTGTGGCCCCGCCGACTGCTGAAGCCCCGCCTACTACTGAAGCACCACCCGACCAATGAATACTATTAGTTTACATTATTGTAAAAAATATTTGTACTTTTTTTTTTTTTTTTTTTTGAATTTTATTTTATTTTTTTTTTATTTTTTTTTTTTATCATTAATTTTAAATTTTATCTTTTTTTTTTTTTTTTTTTTTTTATATATATGTAAATTAAAGTAGAAAGACTTTGGTTAACCTTCCCCCACACTTAAACTAAATAATACAAACTCACAGAAATCAACCAAATAACACAACTAACTAAACAAAACAAAATGAAAGCAGTAAAGATAAGGGTGGAAGAATGCAAAGCTGATTGGGTTAGCGATTCCAAAGTCTCCCTTTCGTTGAATGCTTGGGTTGCCTCCCAAGAAGCGCTTGATTTAACGTCTTTAGCCGGACGCATCTTTCCTTTAAATTTCCCTCGGCTCCATTTGAATCTAAAATCAAAGAAAGAAAAATAAATCAAATATCAAAAGTAAAATACACAAACACCAATATAAACATAAACAAAAACAAAAATAAAAGGATTAGCAAAGTTACTAATCCCCGGCAACGGCGCCAAAATTTGATGTGAAAAATAAGTTAACACACAAAATTAAACCCTCTTTTTGACAATTGTAGTATGGATGTAAGTAGGGTATCGTTCTAGGCCGGGGATTAGGAGGGATTGCTAATCTATTCTAAATTAATTTAAAAATATTAAATAAGACTCAAGGACACAAAACTAGGCTAAAAACTCTAATAACTCGAAACACACTTAAAATGATTCAAAATAATGAAAACAATCAAATTAAACACTAGGACTGAAATGGACGGAAATTAAATTAAAAGACTAACAATAAAGAAAACTAACTAAAAAATATAATTTAATAATGGATGGGTGTTTGGTTTTGATGAAAAGTAAATTAAACTTAATTAAATTACAGAATTGACAAAAACATGAAATTAAGGTGAAATGATAAATGACGGACTAGCTAGAGGGTTCTTCTCCACACATGACACATATGCAACCTAAATTGATTTTCAGTTGTTCTTTCAATAAATTGTGAATCTCAATACTCCAGATTAACCGTGAACAGCACTTTTTTAATCTTCAAGTTTTCCTTAAGTTATTGAATTGGACGGAAAAACGCATACAACAATTCAAAACATTCTTCAAAAGTTCCCTACGTGAAAAGCACAATAGCGATACAATCAAAGATCATTAAACTTTGTGAAAACTATAAGCATTGACGAGGCATTCGTAACTATGAAAAGCATGATACTCTTGCCAAGAATTTACTTAACGTGATTGTGACTAGCAACCTTTACTACTTGTGAAAATAAGTTCATAACGATTAGGTGAAATTCACTTATATTCTAGCATCAAATTCATGCATGTAAATTAAGCGTGCACTCTCAACCAACATACACAAATCAGTTTTTATACGAACGGATAAGTAAATTGAAATCACAACTTATGAAATCACAACCGAAGGTAATCAATTCATATTACAAATATATTCATGGTTTCGAATTAACCTCTAGCCAAAATAAAATTAATTACACATTATTAAAACAAAAATAAAATAAAAGTTTAGAAAGATTAAACCGAAAAAGAGGTGAAGATCTCTGTCTGCGTTTCCACTGAGCTGCTCTCTCGCTGCCTTTTCCGCGTTTTCATGCTTTGCGTCAGTCTCAGCTGCAAGGGCAGTTTCCCCCGTGCTCACCTCTCTCCATACTCACCATGCCGTGCTCACCTCTCTCCATACTCACCATGCCGTGCTCACCTTTGGACTGCTTCTTTCCCCGCGTGTCCTGCCCTTTCACCTGCCCTTTGACCTCTCTCCTGCTTCTCCCTTTTTCGCTGCCAAGGGCAGCTTTCTTCCCCCTATCCTGCAAAGCCCCCCCCGTCCTCTCCGCTTGTCTCTGCGAGCTGCCCAAAGGGCAGCTCCTTTCTCCCCCTAGCTGTGCTGCAAGGCAGCTTTCTTTTATTCTTTTCTTTCTGGCAGCCTTGCTGCCTTTTTCCCTTGGATCCGTAGCTGTCTCCCACTATTTATTTCTGTTTTCTTTCTTTTCTGCCTTTCAACCCCGTGAGTCTCTCACTTTCCTCCTATTTTTATTCCATTGTTATGCCTTTCTTCCTGCCACAAAACATGAATCATGATGATGTTTCAAACATCATCATGATTTATCATTATTATTATTTTTTTAATTAATTTTATTTAAAAGCTGATCTACACAGACAGTTTGACGAATTTATTACATAAAATTTCACTTGTTCTATTTTTATTTTCTTTGCATAACAAATCCTATAAACACAAAAATAACGTAAATAGCTCAAAAATAAAAGAAACTAACTAAGAAAAGACGAGTGAATTCGAAGTAAAAATATATATAAATATGATCCGATCACTTTTCCTTGTCAAGGGCAGGTGAGTTGTGGACAGTTGTATTCAGGTACTGGGATTTTCAGGCGTGTGAGCTGCACGTGGGTGCATGTGAGAAGCCTGCCCATTTATTGAGGGCAATTTTGTCTTTCTTGGGAAAAAGTCCACGTGTCGCCTCTAGAATTTTTGAGATTATTTTAGGCTCCATAGATTGTATTCGACCTCTGTTCTTGTCTTCGAGGGCAAGCCAAATTCTTCCATGAATGACGACGTATCAAGCTACATCATTACGTAAGTTTGGTTAAGGAATATGTAGTGTGATTGACATTTGTATGAACTGACAGAACTGCTCTCCTGGGTAACAGTTTTTTTAGCAGCCTGAGGGAACTCTAACTCCAACAGTCGGAGTCATAACATGTTTATAAGTGAACAAGTCTCCCAATGCCTCATTAGTAATTATCCATATCTTTCTTGGGAGACTTTAGATCCAATCCCTAGACACTAACATCATTTGACTAAAACCTTAAGGGTGTGTTTGTTTGACCGGATTAGGGGGGACTAGACTAGACTAGACTGTAATCGCTTGTTTGGTCTGGACAAGGATTAGGTTTAATGAGCTTAGGTCGAACTCACTCAGATTATACACCTCACTATGAGTTGTTAACGAAGATCCCCAATTTCGGCTAGACTCATAAGCTCTTCTGATAGAGAGAAAATTGCGAGAGAGTTGCTCGTCCAAGAACCCTAACGTCGCTCATCCTGCTCATCGCACATCGCTCCCTCCTTGCCCTGCTCCTTCATCATCGTCCTCCTCACCTTCATCTCTACGTCTTCCCTCATCTGCATCTGCTTGCCCTCATCTGCTCCTAGTTGTCTGGTAAACTTCGAATCTTTGATTTATTTTGTCGATTTGTTTTGCATATCATGATATTATTGAGCTTTATTTGATTTTGTTATTTTGGGTTTGAGAAATTTTCAATCATAGACCTCTGCACTTGAACAAATTAAGGTTTTGATTTTTAGGTCAAATTGAGATTAGAATTTGGGGTTTTCATATTTCAACTTTTCTTTCAAATCCGAACTCAGAAACCATGCTTGGCCATAAAATCGAAAAGTTTCTTTTGCAAAAGGGACACATACTTCCATCTCTGTTATGGTAGGGTTTTTCGTTTTTATGTTCTTGGTTCAAGAATCTTTACCAGTTTCTCTTTTATATTTTATTAAATTGCATTTAGGGTTGGATGTTTGTGAATTGTTTGGATGAGAAATTATGTGAGCTAAAGAAAATTTTGTTATACACTCTTTAAATGGTTTGCGGTTATGTTGAAAGTCATATCCTCTGTTTGGTTTTGTTTCTGCATTTTTTGATTTCCTTTTACCTTCCTCGGAGGACTTTCTGTCGCTCTTAAAGACAAACCCTATCAAGAAAAGAAAACTTAAGCTTGTACCCTAAACAATCAATCCTGTGAATAAATGTGATCACTGGAGAAAATTAGGAGAGGTTTTCTTCCGATTTCTCTTCGAATCAATCCTTTTTTATGTCGTATGTTCAGGAATTTGAAGTGGAGATGAGTAGTTAAAGGTGATGGCTTTCTTTTACTATGGAACTATCTCGGACCACCTTGTTTGAATGGCATTGGAGATAGGCAAGAAGCAATTCCATATGTCCCTTCAATGCCCAACCATGATATTATAATGAATGTTTTGTATCGTGTGGGGTTGATGCTAAACTGCAATATTTGTTGATCTAAGATTAATAGTGACTTGGCTGGCTATTTTTGGGCTGTTGATGCAGTTAGTTGTTTTAGAATTCTTTGTGTACCATTTCTTTTGATCTAGTTCATTTGATATCATAATCACTTCATTTCCATCACCCTTAATAATAGTAAATATTACATATATAATGTCCTCATTTTTTTTCCTTTTTTTTTTTGCTTGGATAGATATGGATCGACGGAAGCTTTTATTGATATTATTGTTAGAGATGTCTCATATAGAGACAATTTGCATTTGTACGATTCTTTTGTTGCTAATGCTAAGGGCCAAATAGAGACATGTTGAATGACGAACTTCGACTAACCGTTCACTTGTTAGACAAGAGATTAGTTTGTGTTATCTGAATGGTATAATAGGGAATACTGATATTGAATGTGTCAATGAATTGAGAATGGATAGAAGGACTTTTGGCATATTATGTGACTTACTTTGTCAAGATGGAAGGGTAAAAACAGATGGTTTGGTATTTGTAGAGGTGCAGGTGTGTATGACTTTACAAATACTAGCACATCATACAGTTGGTGGTAGATTTTATAGGTCGGGAGAGACTATAAGTAGGTATTTCAATAGTGTATTGCAAGGAATCTTGCGATTACAAGGTATCTTACTAAAAGTCCCTCAGCCTGTGCCTATTCATTCTAAAGATCCTAGGTGGCGATGTTTTAAGGTATGTTGATATTTTTTTTCATTTTCCCTAAGCTTTAACTACAGATTCCCTTTGTATAAATTAACAAAAGCTTATTTTTTGTTAGAATTGCTTGGGAGCATTGATGGAACACACATTGATGTGCATGTACCTGAAATTGACAAACCAGGATGCCCAACAAGAAAAGGTCGAGTCATAACTAATGTGTTAGGTGTGTGTTCAGGAGATATGCATTTCATATATGTGTTTCTGGGGTGGGAGGGTTTCGCATAAGACTCTAGAGTGCTACATGATGCAATTACTAGGCCTAATGGTTTAAAGGTACCAACGGGTAAGACTATTAGTTAGTCTCAACTTTGTAAGTTAGGTCTAGTTTTGTTTGTGAACTACAAAATATTAATAAGGTCTTTTTTTTATTAGGTTATTATTACCTAATAGATGGTGGTTATACAAATGGTGAAGGATTCCTTGCACCCTATAGAGGAATACCTTATCATATATCTGAATGGAAGGGACGAACACCTTCCAATAAGGAAGAATATTTTAACATGAAGCATTCTAAGGCAAGGAATGTAATTGAACGCTATTTTGGCTTGCTAAAAGCAAGGTGGGGGATACTAAGGAGTCCATCTTTCTATCCGATAAGGACACAAGGTCGAATAATTACCGCTTGTTGCCTACTACACAATCTTATTAGGCAAGAGACGTCTGTAGATCCAATGGATAATTTGCCAATAATAGAAGATGGAAAAAATACAGAAGAAGATGAATATGTTGGTAGTGTTGGAACATCTTACCAGTGGACTGCAAAGAGGAATGCCATGGCTCAGGGAGAGCAATTAGGAACCAGCAACCGAACTAGCTATATGTGTTAATGATAACATTTTATTTTAGTTTTCCTTTTTATCATGCATACGTTGGATATTAGAAAAATGATTAGATGGCTCATCATTGAATGTAATTCGATTTATTGATTGGATAGTATGCAAATTAATTGGATATTATGCAAATCGATTGGATATTATGCAAATTGATTCTTTGTATTGTACTTTAGTACATACAAATATTTTTTGTTTAGGCATGGATAATGACAATAATTTGAATGCTGCTCAAGAGCCAACAGGAAGAAGGCATAAATGGGAAGCATTTGAGGAAGAAGTATAACTATCCGTTCTTGAGGATTTTGTTGCTTGGAAGCAACGACGTGACACATGTGCTTTCAAACAAGTTACTTTGATTGAAATAGTGAAAGCTGTCAATATTTTATGTCCTAATTCAAATATAAAGGCAACTCCACATATTGAGTCAAAGTTGAAGAAATGGAAAAAAATATATAGTTTGGTCCTTGACATGATAAACAAAAGTGGATTTGCATGGAATGATGTCAAAAAGGGTGTTGAAGTTGACAGTGATGACGCATGGCAAACTTATGTGCAGCTTCATATCCTATTTTATTTATACATTAGTTATATTATTGCAGCTATATTTGTTACACATGCTAAATTTTAGTTTTGCTTTGTTGATATAATCTTAGAAAAATAAAGAAGCCGATGGATGGAGAAGCAAACCTTTTCCATTGTATGATAGATTTGCATATATATTTGGAAATGATCGGGCTACGCGTAATGTAGCCGAAACCCCTACTGAAATGATGGAGGAACAAAGTCATGATTAGGTTGGTGCAAGTGATATTGGAGGTGAAAATGTTGTTTCTCCAATGAACCAACAAAGCCAACAAAGCACCCCATCTGAAAATAGCCAAAGAAAGAGGAAAAGAGCTATGGGAAGTTAAAGTGATGGAACCGAGGCAATTATCAGTGGACTGAAAGAATTTTATGTTGAAAGTGGGAAAATGATGCAAATGGTAACTGAAGCTATAGTTCAAGGTATTGCAGATTATAGTGACATAGCTAACGAAATTAGAGTAATGGGTCTTTCTCCTATGGATCAAATTGATGCATTGACTCTTATTTTGGAAAAACCACAAAATGTGGGAGTGTTCAGGTCAATCGATTTAGAACTCAAGAAAGTGTTCGTCCAAAGGCTTTTAAGCAACAAAGCAAGCGGATGAGTATATTATGTGGTGCCTTTTGACATGGATGTATTTTATTAATCGTACAATCTTACGTTATGGCTTCTAACTTAGCTTTGCACTATGAAGTATTTTGGCTAATGTTAACTAGGATTTTGTAAATTATGGAGATCTACTTTGGAATGCTATACTATAGTTAACTAGCATTTTGTAAAATATCCTGGATGAAAGTTTAGTAAATGATGTTTTAGAGAGTCAATCAATAGCAAAGATTGACTTGTCACAAGTATCTTCTTACGTACCTTCATTTGTTGAAGTTGCATGTATTGGGCACTCTTCTTTTTCTTCTTTTGGGTGATAAGAGTTTAAACCAAGCTAGATTTGCATATTAAAAGAGCTTAGAGAAGGGATGTGGATTAAAAGAGCTTAGGGTTTGTGTACACGGATCCCATAAGCCAATGACAGCTTAGTTGCAAAAGCCTTTATATAGAATAGAGTTGAGAAATTCCATAGTTCAAGTTCCCAAACACTCACTTTGCTGCCTGAATGTGCCTTAAGGGGTGGGGGAGTCTCAGCCACTTGAAATGTAATGTTGCTCATTACATGATAAGCGGAAGAATTTTGAAAATTTATAAATATCTGATCACCAATTTGCCATCTTAAACTCAACTATAATATGTCCCAATTGTCACAGCCCGTCCCGTGATTCTATTTATCGAAGCTGTGAAATGACGAAAGTACCCTTGACGGTTACTAAGTTATGTGTGTGACTTGTTAGTGAATAATACATATTTTCCTAAGTTTGGAAAATTAAAATGGATTAAAAGTTATTAGCAATTTGTGTGGTTAGGGAATGAAAGTTTGGACTTGTTTTGGGATGGACCACACACACACACAAGGGACACCTTCTCTTTCTCTCCCCCGTGCTCTCTCTCTCCTCCCTCATAATTCTCTCTCTTCCTCTCGAAACTGTACGGACCAAAGCACAAAACCCTCCAATCTTCACGGATCGACGTCAAAAAGGTGAGGTTCTTCATCCTTTCAACCTCCTGATTCGAATGGTGCAATTTTTAGAACTTAGAACCCTCGATATCACGTTGAAAACTCAAGGTCCTATTTGAGTACTGTTCATGCATACGTGAATTGTTGATTTTCAGGGAATTCTAAGCTTACAGTGAGCTTAGTGAGGTCCTAAGGAAGCTCGGAGTGCTTAGTTTGAAGGTTTTGGACGTCGGGATCACTGACTTCGAAGTTGGCTGGTTTTTTGGAATTTCTCCTATGTGATTTCGTCATTTTAGAGCCTTAAACTAGTACAATGTGATTCTACATGCTTAGGGCTTCATTTTGATATAAAATGCGTGAAAAATAGTTGAGAAATGACGGAGAACAAGGGGATTGAAAAATCTCCAATTTTCCGGCGACTGGAGGAAGAAGGTGACACGCATGGGGGCGTGTGCAGCCTCAAATTTTTTTTCTAAAAATACCTCGACGTCCGTGACGTCGAGTATGTCACTATGGTATATTCATATACCCAAATTGAGCATCATATGAGAAGTTATTACGTATTGTCGGTTATGTGCTTTAAATAATGTTTTTATAGTTGTTTCGCATATAGGTGATACCTATCCTGAGGACGAGCGCATTCAAGGACGTCACGGGGGTTACGACCGTTCGACCTATCAGTAAGTAGGCAGTTATTTTCTGTTATTACCTATATACTACTGAATTTCCCAGAAATTGAATTTAAATGAAAGTATGTTTTTAAAATGCCATGCATGCATATTATGAATTATATGAATTAGTAATTGATGCACATATATATATATATATATATGAAATGGTGATGTGGACGCACAAGTGAGTATCAGGTGAGTTTTATGTTATTCATATGAATTATTGTGATGTGAATTATGTTGAGAGCTCATAACCTGCACCCCTGGTGTTAGTGCTTATAATATTCATCGCACCGCATGCTCACCTTGGATCTAAGTAGGTGCATGTTGTACAGACCATGAGAGGGTTCCGACATGCTAGTCGTACAGATCACTAGAGGTGGTTCTGACTGGTAGGTGACTTTAGATTATGTGCACAAATGATTGATGAGAGAAGCACTAGAGCGTATTATTACACCATTTTTGTCGGACAGACTACTTCAGGTAGTTCCGACATATGTGCAGAGTAGTGCCGTACAGGTCATTGTGGTGACTCCGGTGTTGGAAGTATGCCCACAAAGCCACTCATTTGATGTAATAGCATTTGGAATACTTATTGTATTAAACTATTATATGTTTAATGAAGGGCAAAGCTTATTGTTAATCACTATTTATTGTAACATGTGTTTAAGCAATAAGGGAATCCAAGGAATGTATTTGATCTAAGAGAGAAGTGATTTAAGTAAGTTAGATTAACGAGACCTTTCTCTTATGTTCATTCCTAAAACGTTCCTAGCCATAGGATTGCCAATTGGGCATTGACAATCCACTAAGGTTAGTATGTGTTATGTCAACTCAAGCGTGAGTATGACTAGTCTCAAGTCATTTAGTGTTGGACACTAAGACAAACACATAGGTGCTTGAAAGAGTAATCGAGTACACTGAACAACGATCAAAAGAGAGTTCGAACATACATGTCATGTAAGAACTCGTTAGTTGCAATATGCAAAGTAGTCCTTTGACCTGAGGCATCATAGATGTCTAATGGTTAGGTCCTTGATCTTTGATCATGTCAAAGGCATTCCATCGAGAGTGTCCCCAGCATTGTTGGGGTCAAGCTATCTAGTCATGTAGGCATATGAATGCACAACAAGGGATCTCTAACCTTCCATGGTGGAAGGAGAATACTTTAAGATATGATTCGAGAGTCTTTCGCCAAAGCATACGAATATGACTTAGGAAGTATGCTCCAAATCATATTCAATTGAATCATATAGAGAAGTATCACATTGGATAGTAGACATGATACAAACTATCACTCAAACAATGTGATTAAGAGTATTGTATTAGAGAAGGACCGTATTGCATTGTAATTGTAACTGGATAAGTTATCCAACCAATTCTATTTAGCTTGGGTAGCCATGACATGCTACTAGGTGTCACTCAAGGCTTGTGGAAGCCCTGAAGATTAGCAGACACTAATCATAATCAAAGGGAGAATTGAAATGTAGTTTCAATTCACAATCGATTGTTAAGAGTAACAATAGCCCACTGCCGCGCTAATTGGAACCTAATGGATCGTACACCGAGTAAGGGTGAAAGTGAAGAAATATAAATGAGATGGATAAGCGATTAAATGGTTTAATTTAGAATGGTCAAGATTAATTAATTAGTTAATTAATTTTACGAAAGGTTCGTATTGGGCTTTTAAGTTGGTTTTGGGTTTCGGGGCCCAAAAGTGTTTTGGTCCACAAGGCCCATTATGTTTAAGTTGTATGACAACTAAAACAAAATGGGCAATAAGCCCAATCACTTAAAAGAGGCCGGCCATAGTGAGGGGAGTGTGAAGTTTTGCTTAATTGCAAGTTTGCCACTCACCTAAGAAAAGAGATATAAAAGCATCTTTATAGCGTTTTCTCATTAGGGTTGCTTGAGACAAAAGATGAGAAACACTTTCTCTCTTTTTTCTCCAATAGAGGCCGGCCACTTAGAGAGTAGATAGCTAGCAATCTTTTCTTCTCTAAGTCATCCATTTCATCTTCACACCTCATCCTTGGTGTGGAGACTTAGAGACACCAAATCTTTGGTGTTTTGGAGATCCTTTCCTCACATCCTCAAGGAGCAAAGGAGCAACAAAAGGAAGAAAATCACAAGGAAGATCCAAGGAGCTAGGAGGTGACTTGAAGGCCCTCCCCTTGGGTGAATCCCTTGTGTAAACAAGGATGAGCTTCAAGGGTAATGAATCTCTAAATCCTTCATTCTCTTTAATGTTGTTAAAGAGTCTCATGGTTCACCATTCACTAGGCTTTGAAAGTCATGGGTTTTAGAATTGTTTTTGAATGCATGCCTACTTTAATGTGTTAATAGTTTGCATATGTGTTCAAATATTCTCACATGTTCTTAGCTAGGACAAATTTTTTCCTTCAAGTGGTATCAAGAGCCTAGGTCTAGTTTATGGTGAATCCTTTTGGGTTTTGTGTTTTTCATGGTTTGTGTTTTAAATGTTGTAAATGTTACAAGCTTTGTTCTTGCTTTTGGAATATAAATTTTACTTGAGAATTTAGCATCTCAAATGCTGTAGATGTAGTTCATTTAAGCATGAATATTGGAACTAAAATTTGGTGCCATGTATGTTGGGAAATTCGGCCAAATCCAAAGGGTGGATTTTTGGGTTCATGTTTGTCTTGTTAAAAGAGTTTAAAGTGACTTTTGGAACCCCTAAGTACCCTAGGATGTTAACCCTCTTTTGTGTAGTGAAAATTTGAGTTTTATTGTGTAAAAACATTCATGGAGCTCTTATGAGTTTTCATGTGTGTTCTTCAATATTCTTGATGTTCTTACCAAGAACAAAAAGGTTTGGAGTTTTGATTCAAAATGATTGGTGTTTTTTCATAAAGTTTTGGTTTATAATTAATTGGTGATGGATGATTTATGTCTTTATTGTTTGACAAAACATTTTCTTACAACCCATCCCAATCAACCTTTTCCTCACCTACCTATCCACTTGCACCAAACACTTTCAAATTTTGAATTTTTCACCAAAAACCTTTTCCCCCCTCCTTTTTCACTACCAAAACCGGCCACCCCTTAGTGGGGGTACTTTTGGGGCTTTCATGCAATTACATAAAGTTTTGATACTTTTGTGTATTTGCACTTTGACCCAAAAGTTTGCGTTTTTACGTTAAGGCCCAAAAACGCTAAAGGACAAATTGTTTTGCTCCTTTAATGAAGTTTTTATTATTGTTGAAATTTTTGGGTTCTAGTTGTAATTACATGAAGTTGTGGACTCTTGAGTTTTTACAAAGTGGCCCCAAAAGTTTATGTTTTAACCTTATGGCCCAATTGTTGTGGTCTTTGTTTTTCGGCCCAAAAGATGATGAGAACAAAATGGTTTTGTCTCTTGAATGAGAATTGGATTTTCATTTCATTTAGTTCCATTTAAATCAATTCTATGAATCCGAAAACCAATTGTTTAAGTTGCTTTCTTAGTTAATTTGATTGATTAAGAAAATGGTGATTATGAACCAAAGGCCTCGATAATTGAGCTATATGATTGGCCGCTTAACATTGTGAATGTTTGGGTTAAGTAGTTTAGATTTGAATGTAATTTGATTAGTTCAAATTTGTTGTAAATGGACATAAGTCCATCAAATGTGTTGTAAAAGGGCATAAGCCCTTCTCTTTATTTCATGTATTCCTTTTTGTTTATATGTATGCAAATTGGAATAGTTGGGTCCAACGCCCAATAGGAAATAACGGTTTAATTAGATTAAACGCGTAACTAAAATCAACAACTATCTACCTTAAACCCAAGGTCCAACACAAGGCTCGTGTTGGATAAAATCAAACGGTTCATAATCATCCTAAGACCTAATATGACTATATAGTCCATATGAGGATGCAATGCATTCGTTAGTAGTTCCATATAGTCTCGCTTATTTCATCAAAATAGTGGGAGTATTATATACTACTAATTCATATTAACTTGGACCAATGGTTGTGATAGGCCCAAGTTCTTTTAATAAGATTAAAATAAAATTGATGTAGCCCAACACTACTCCCTCAACAAAGCGAATATTAAGTTGATAAGCGAGAGATGCTTTGAACATCTCTTCGTAGGCCTTCCACCATGATGGGCTCCAATCATTTGTGACTCCTACACCGGCTTCACCCTATCATGGGGAAGTTCAAAGTATGTGCTTACATTCAAGAGGAGTCCATATGTACATACATAATGTGGTGAGGTAGGCAATGAGGATGGCCGATATCATATCATTGTGAGGCTATTCTTGAACCCCTACACGAACTAGCATGGTGGGAATAACTTAACTAAGTGCAATGGTGCCAACATCATATCATTGTGAGGCATCATTCTCTAGAGGCCAAATTAGATGGGTAATTACAAGAGTTGTAAATGACTAAAGCGTTATTCTCTCATCATTATTTTTGCTAACCAACATCGTATCATCGTGAGGTGGGCTTGGTAATGGTGAGCCTCCCATACCCCGCTAATAGTTCAACATAACTCTCGAATTCCATTGAGGGATGTGGAATTTGCCAAAAATAGTGGGTGGTACTATTTGATTTAAGACCCAATCAAGTAGTTTTAAAATCAACAATCTACTACTATTTATGTTATGTTATGTAGTTAACGATATGCCTAAAATTACACCCACCATTATACTTGACAAAAAGGGTCTTAGGGGCCAACGTTTCCTTGCTTGGTATCGCCACATTGAGAATGTCTCAAAGGTGAAAGACATATTGTATGTGCTTAAGCAATCCCCTTCTCATGTACCTCCTACGAAACTAGCTTCAAAGGAGGAGTGTCAAAATTATGATAGACACTATGAGGATGACTTACAAGCCAAATGCTTAATCCTCACTTCACTTAGTGAGGAGCTTAAGAAGCTACATGAGCACGTGGACATTTCTTGTGCCATGGTTGATAGTTTGCATAAGATGCATGACATTGAGACTAGTAACGTACGATTCTCAAGTGTTTGTAATCTATTGAATGCCAAAATGGCAAAGGGGGCATCGGTCCAAAAACATGGACAAAAGATGGAAAGGATCTTTCAAGATCTTGAAAGTTTAAGAACTTCCATTGATGGGAAAATGGCCCAAGACTTTTTCCTTGCATCTCTCTCGGATGATTTCACTAAGTTTATTGTAAACTATAAAGTGAATAGATTCAATCATACTTTTACCGAGATGATTGACATGTGCTGTAAGTTTGAACAAGGTTTCAAAAAGGACAGTGGGAGTGAGACTGCAATCACAAGGAAAAGGTTACATAAGAAGAAGGCAATAAAATCCAAAGGAACATGCTTTCATTACGGAAATGATGAACGTTGGAAGAAGAAATACAGGGTGCGCATTGCGAGCCTTATGACATGAACTTTTGAAGGGACTATTTATGTCATGCCGAACGGACCACAATGCCAAGTGTCCCTACATTTGATGTGCCCTATGGGCAAGGTTATCAAAGTCCTCAATTTTATGCAAATGAAGATGTTTGGGGATATCAAGGCCATAACCAATCGAGGGGCAACATTTTTTCCAACGCTTACAATTCTGATTGGAGAGGTAATTCAGATTATATGTGGGATGAACCTCAACAATTTCAACAAGGTGGATATTGGCAGCAAGACGAGTTCTATTCAAGACCTATGCAGCCACCACAGCATTCCCCACAACAATTCCAATCAAATCAAAGTATGCCTATGAATTATAATGAAATTCTTGAAGGACTAATTTCTGTAGCGCAGGGTTTACGAAAAGAAGAACAATTGCCGCCATCGAAAGAGTTCTATCAGTGGCCATATGAACCGTCACAGCCACCACAACAATCAACCCAATTCAATTCAGGTACGTCCTTGGATAATGATACACTTAATAAGTTACTCACCTCTTTGAATCAGGGAGTAGAAAATCGAAACCAGGAGATGCAAGACCGAGTCAAAAGAGTGGACGAATTGGAGATGCAAGTTGGGCAGATTGTGGAATTCATGGCACAGATTCGAGATCAAAGTGAACTTTCCAACTCAAACATTGCAAATTCAAAGGCAGAAAGTGAAATCGATGAAGCCATCACTTTGGAAGGTGACATGAAGGATGAAGCTGTCCCAGAACCATCCAAACACAACCCGAACATGGATGAATTGCTGCTGCAAGCAGAAGAAGAGGAGGACGACCTGGGCAGTTTAGAAGAATTTTTGCTGCAAGCTCCTCAAATCCCTATGTCATCCAACTCAGGTGAGGAAGTTCTAAATTCACTTCATTCTAACATTATTCCACCGAATGTCCTTTGTCCTTGCAGGTTTTTGATTCCAAATATCAAAGAGAGTGAAAAAGACATTGTGGAAGCTCTTCCAAAGGTGCAAAGTGATATCCCAATTCTTGGTGCACCAAAACAAGTTCCCGATGGTATTGAAATGTTCAAAGAACCTTGCACACCAAGAAAAGGGATTCAAGAAAATGAAGTGGTTGAAGCATATCAAGAATACATCCAAGAGGCTGTGCATGAGACAATCAAGCCCAAAACAGTTGAGTTTGATGACACGGGACAAGCCACAACCATCATAGTAAACCTGGCCAAGTTCAAAGTCCCAGAAATGTTCAAAAATGTGGTGTTTGTCATTGAGTTTGTGTCGGAAAAAGAAAGTAAGCCATCTTCTCCAATTTTAATTTTTATTTATACTAACATTTTTCTGATTTTGATGATTCAGGCACCCACTCTTGAATTTAAACCATTGCCGAATCATTTCAAGTATCACCTCCCATTAAAAGATAAATTCCATGCTTTGGAGCCGAGGGGAGTTTAAAGGAAAGTTTCGTCCGGCTAAAGACGTTAAATCAAGCGCTTCTTGGGAGGCAACCCAAGCATTCAACGAAGGGAGACTTTGGAATCGCTAACCAAATCAGATTTGAATTCTTACACCCTTATCTTTACTGCTTTCATTTTGTTTTGTTTAGTTAGTTGTGTTATTTGGTTGATTTCTGTGAGTTTGTGTTATTTAGTTTAAGTGTGGGGGAAGGTTAACCAAAGTTTTTTTTACATTAATTTACATATTTAAAAATAATAATAATAATAATAATAATAATAATACATAAAAAAAAAAAAAAAAAAAAACATAAAAGTAAAAATATTTTACAATGATGTGTTAACTAATAAACATTCATTGGTCAGGTGGTGCTTCAGTAGTCGGCAGAGCTTCAGCAGTCGGCGGGGCCACGGAAGGAGGAGGTATCGGAGGTTGATCAGTTGGAGCTTCACTACGCGGTGCCGCCCCAGAAGACGAAGGAAGATGCGGTTGGAACAAACCCACAAACCTCCGATGATCAAGTAAAATTTGACCATCAGTGTCTTGCAGCTGGTCAATTTTCCTCTTCATGTTTGTGGCATAATTGTGTGCAAGCTTGTGCAATTGTTTATTTTCATGCTTGAGTCCTCTAATCTCCTCTTTGAGACTCTGTATTTCAGCCACCAACTATTCAACGTGACGGGTTCGAGCAAATAGGCGTTGGGCCATGTTGGACACAGAACCCGCACACTGCACGCTAAGAGCCAGAGACTCCTTAACCGCCAATTCATCAGACCGTCTAGCGAGCAGTCTGTTATCTCTTGGGGTGACAAGGTTCCGGGCCACCACCGCAGCTGTCATATCATTTTTCATCACCGAATCCCCCACGGTAAGGGGACCAGTAGGGGATATGAAAGATGGGCGCCATATGTTGTCTGGTGAAGGCGGAGCTGCCTCTTCACCAATGTTCAAGTCAAAACGACGATCGGAAGGGCCAGACATTTTCTGAAGGTGTTGAGAAAGAAGAGATCGGACAGATTAAGATTTTGGAAATTGCAAGAAGGGAATGTTTACAAGAGGGAACTCAAGTGTGTTGTGGAACAAAATTAACACCTCTATAAAAAGAAGAAATCAAAGAGGCGCTCCTCAGAAATTGAAGAGGCGTCCTCTCGCAAATCGAAGAGTCGGGGCTCCGTTCTCAAGCGCCTGATTCTTTTCTCAAAAGAGGAGTTTCCTTTCTCAAAAGCCGGATTCTTTTCTCAAAAGAGGCGTTGCATTTCTCAAAGGCTGGGCTTGCTCAGAAACCACGAGCCGAACCCCGGATTTCAAAAGATCAATTTGTCCAGACGTGTCGTCACTTGTCACACGCAAATTGCTTTGCGAAATTCTCGGGCAGTTTGTCGAAGCACCAATTCAGAAATCGAAGAGGGAAATTCAACAGTCAAAGACACGCTAGCTTTCTCAAAAGCTGAGCTTCAACCCACGGGCAAATATTCTTTTCCAGATTTATCCGCACGTGTCATATACTACCTCTACAATCGACGATGCTCAGAGCTCGAAGCGCCGATTCCAGATATCAATGAGGAATCTGCTTTGCGGAAATTACGGGCAGCTTTGTCAGAAAGCGCGTAATTTTTACTATTCATCCATCCACCGGCTGCCGACAATGAGTGAGAGAATAGTTCTGGTTGTGAAGAAAAGTCCTATAAGTATTTACCTTCGCCTTCCACAGCAAAGGCACACCCTCTCAGAACTTTTTCATCTCCGAGAATGCATTCCCAAAGAACCCTCTCGAGTCACACTGTATTCCTCATTCCCTGGGATACCCCTGCAAACAGCCCATCTAGAGCAAAAGTATTTCATATCATAAAGGTTGAAAGCAAGAGTATCTCATATCATGCATTCTCCATGTCCTTTTCCTTGTCTTTGTTCTAACCTGCAGGACATGGAGAAATTGCTCTCGAGTACTCGTCTTCCACTGCTGATGTACTTCCAAAGAAGCTGCCACATCTACCTGAAGAACAGATAAGGCAAGCGAAAATGATACCAACAGCATGTGGAGACAACGTACAGAAGAAACAAGCAGAGAAGAATGCAGCTTGCACAATCATCCCAGCGGAAGGAGTCCGAGCTGAGGAACTAGAGAAGCTGCCACATCTGCTTGGAGAACAAATAAGGAACTGCAACATCACCAAAGAGCAAAGCTTCGCCGTACAATATCATCAAATCATCACTTGCAAGTAAAAAGCTAAGTGTCACCCAGTTCAAGAGGAAAGCTGTGGAAAGTCAACAAGCACGACCAATGATCACTTATTAGTTCCATTCATTGTCTTTTATCGTGATTTTCAATTTTTCGTTTGCAATTTTTTTTTTTTTTTTTTTTTTATATATATATTTTCTTGTGTTACTTAACTGAATTATTTCTTTTCTTTGCAGGAAAATTTGGTTATTTCCACCCTTGAAGTTGATTGCAGAATTTTAGCTTGGGGGTCATCGCTTGATTTTACTGCAAACTAGGGAAGTTTTCAGTCCCATTGTTTTATTTTGCTTCTTATTATTTATTTATTTTATTTTTATTTGCAGTATAGTATTTTCTGACATTGGGGACAATGTCCAGTTTAAGTTTGGGGGTAAAGAGTATAAAAAATGACCAAATTGAAATTTTTTTTTTTTTGTACCTTCAACTACTAACGAGTTTCATTTGTTTCCATGTTGTTGCTTTTTGTTTTCTTAATTAGTTTTGTTTTCTTTAAAAAAAAATAAATAAATAAAAAAAAAAAATCGGAAAATTTAAAAATCCAAAAATATTGTCTTGTTTCCCTTATTGTTTTGAATTAGATTTTTGTTAGTTTCCCGACCCAATGATATAATTAGATCAAATTTGAATCATGATTATCAAGAACTTAGTTAACATGTGTTTTGTGAAATTCCTAATTCTCTTGTTAGTTTTGTACATGTTTGATCATCTTTGAAAAACCAAATGCACATAGCCTTGTTAATGTGAAACTAAAGTATGACTTAAAGCTTCATATGTGAATTTAGTGACCATATACATCCTATGTGAGTTTTTGAGCCTATTGAAAGTGTGTGCATTTTTCATACACTCCTATTCTTTCATGTGTGATGAACTTATGTGAGATACATCTCTAGAACTTGCGTAACGATCTTTCGAAATGTTTGTCATTGATTGCATGAACTTGGAAATGATAGAGGCATTAGGTTTACCACTATGGCCCAAATAACCATGTTTCCCAAATAAAAATGATATCATTAGATTGCCAATTTGAGCCTTGTTTGTTGAGCCTTTTATTTCTTATCACCAGATATGTCTACCCTTATACCTGAAACATTTTTCCTTACCCTTTCCAAGCGAGCAATGCGAGATTGTCTTATGAGAAACGTTTGTGAAGTACTGTGAAGATGTTTGGCAAAAGAATAAGTGTGGGGGTATTTCATGTTTGTGATTAATAAAAAAAAAAAAAAAGAAGAAGAAAAAAAAAAAAAAAGAAAAAAGAAAGATTGTATAAAAAGAAAATAAAAAGTTTTTAAAGTTCAGTTTAAGAGTATGGTTGGAGGTGCTAGAAGAATTGCTGGAGAGCTTGAGTTCTTATAAATCTAAAGAAAAGAATTGCTTGCAATGTAGCTTGGAACTTGTGTTTTCCTATTCTTTCGTTTCAATAACCCTATCCCTAAGCCTCATTACATCCAATAAAAGTCCTCTTAATTTAAGTTTTGCAATTATGACTGTGGAGAAGTGATCTTTATGCAAGCTTATGGTAGAAATTTCACATTTGATTCTTTGAGCGAAACACACTAAAACTAAACACATATGTGATTGAGTGTATATCCCGTGAGAAGGTCACTAGTTTGCATATGATGATTTTAAAAATAAAAACTTGAAATTGCATTAGCATGGCTATCTCACACACTACACTTCAAGGATGATTCAAAGATTACTGCTAATATTTGAATAAGGAAGATGAACTTGGATTAGTTCCTTGATGCTAGCTATGGTTCTTGATGATTTGTTTTCTTAAATGAAATTCTATGAGGGTCACATAGGGGGAAGCTAATGTTTTTCTTGTTACTTCTTGTTCTTGTTTTCTTTGTTTTGCTCGAGGACTAGCAAAAGTTAAGTGTGGGGGTATTTGATCGGATCATATTTATATATATTTTTACTTCGAATTCACTCGTCTTTTCTTAGTTAGTTCCTTACATTTTTGAGCTATTTACTATGTTTTTGTATTTTGTGTGATTTATCAAGCAAAGAAAAGAAAAGTAGCACAAGTGAATTATTAAGTAACAAATTCGTCAAAACTGCCTGTGCAGATTAGCTGACTTTGAAAGCATGTTACAAACAGCTCAGAATGAATTAGAAAATGAGCCTTATATTCGTGGAAAGCTACGGATGTCTACTTTCTGGAGCAATTTACGGATTGTTAATATCATTTTTCTAGAAGAAGTTATGGGCATTGTAACACTGAAAGGTTCAGAAACGTGGACAGCACATACACAAAGAGAAAGGCAAGGCATGGATAGTTTGACATGGGCAGAAAATGGGTGGATTGTTGGCTGAAATAATGAAGAACATGTGTGTACAAATGCAAAGGAAAAACACACACACATGGGCAAAGGAAACACACACACATGGGCAAAGGAAACACACACACATGGGCATAAAATGGGTTGATTTGTGGTTGAAATGATGGAGGTCATGTGTGTGTAAATGTAAAGGGAAAAACATGGCAGAAAATGTGTGTGTTTTGTGGTTGAAATGATGAAGCATGTGTGTGTAAATGTAAAGAGGAAACATGCCAACACACACCCACACAAGCTCACATGCAAAGGAAATGGAGTGGTCCTCTCCCTAGCCTATAAATACATCCACCCTTCACCATAACAAGGGGGAAGAAAACCAAAGAGAACACAATCCACCCATCCACCCTTCACCATAACCCACCTATATCCATCCACCACCATAATTTACCACTCATCCATCAAACCACACCTTGTGCCGCTACAAAGAGAAGAAGAAGGATCTTGGACGTGCTTGCCATTCAAATTGGATTGTTGGAGCGTTTTTAGGTGTTTTCTTTCTTTTGTTTTCAATGTTTAAATTTGTTTATCTTTGCTTTGTAAGTATGAGTGGCTAAACCCCTATTTAGTTAGGGGGAAGTTTGAAGCCATGAACATGCTTGAGATTTAAATTGATTTCTTCCAATTGTGATTTGATAAGTTGTGATTGCAATTCAATTATCTATTTTATTCATAACTAATTCTTGTATGTTTATTAAGGATGCATACTTAGTTTTCATGCATGAATTAGATGCTAGAATATAAATGAGTTTCACCTAATCGTTACAAATTTATATTCATAAGTAGTGAAGGTTGTTTATCACAATCGCGTTAATTGAATTCTTGGCATAAGTTTCATGCAATTCATAGTTACAAGTGTTTCGTCAATGCTTATGATTTTTATAGAACTTAATGATTCTTGCTTGTATCTCTATTATGCAATTCATGTAGGGAACTTGTGGGGAATGCTTTGGGTTGTTGTATGCAATCATCCAATTCAATGAAATTAGGAAAATCTGAGGATTAATTTAAGCGTACCTAATTAATCTGGGGTGTTGAGCATCATAGTTTATTGAAAAGCAATTGGAAATCAATTCATATACAAGTGTGTCATGTGTGAAGAACGGACCTCTAACTAATCCATCCATCATCTTATTTCTTAAATTTGTTTTACAATCTTCCTAGTTTTATAACTTGTTTGTTTGTTTCAAATTCATCAAAACTAAAATCCCCTTTTACTTTCTTGTTTCAAAGTGTTTAAAATTTGTTTGTTTGTGTTTTAGAGTGTTTTGAGTCAAGTCAAAACCCAAATTTCGTCCAAAGTTGTGCTAGAGTCAGAAACTGCCTAGTTTGTGTTTTTAGGCAGTTTTGAGTGTCTTTAAGTTATTTTGAGTCTTGTGAACCTGTTTTGAGTTCTTTAAGTCTATTCAAACGTTTTTAACTTTGTTTTTATGTTTTTGAGTTAGTTTAGAGGTTTTAGCAAGCCCTCCTAATCCCCGGTTTAGAACGATCCCTACTTACATACTTTACTACATTTGATAAAAAGAGGGTTTAATTTGTGTGCTTATATATTTCGCACCATCTACCCTCACAATAACCCACTGATCATTGAGGCTCACATAGCCAACTTTGAAGTACGACGAATCTTGGTAGACACAGGGGCTTCGGTCAATATCATGTTTGCGGAAGCTTTCAGAGCACTTAATGTAGCTGAACACTTGCTCGATCGCTCGATTTCTCCTCTGATAAGCTTCTTCGGTGATATTGTGCAACCTATAGGGAGCATACACTTACCTTTCACCATTGGTACATGCCCTTACACAGCTAGCATTACCATTAACTTCCTAGTAGTTGATTGCCCAACGACATACAATGTCATCTTTAGACGCACAGGCATCAATGATCTCAAGGCCATGGTATCCACACATATGTTGTTAATGAAATTTCCAACCCCCTATGGCAATGGTTACATCAGAGGAGATCAACTTAGTGCATGGTCATGTTACAACACTTCGGTCAAGCAACAACACCTGCATGTGCCCAAGGAAACTTTTTCTATACTTGACCAAGTCATAAAGACCAGCCTAGACGAAGCCAACTTGGATCTTCACGTTGGCAACAGTCAACGACAATCCTCGAGATGACTTTCACCCAGCAACCCGCTGAAGAGCTGGAGAAGGTTTCTATATCAAAAGATTATCCAGATCATATGGTGAAGATTGGTACCACCTTGTCACCACCCATTCGATTGGCATTGATCATTTTTTTGCAAGAGAACACTGAGGTCTTTGCCTGGTCATACGAGGACATGCCAAGCATATCTCATAATATCATATGTCATTGCTTGAGTATTGACCCCAAGACCAAGTCGGTGAGACAGAAGCGAAGATCTTATGACGCTGAACGATACGAAGCAATGATGGCAGAAGTTGAAAAACTCAAAGGCATAGGCTTCGTCCGCGAAGTCAATTACCCAACATGGGTAGCAAATGTGGTCCTTGTTAAGAAAAATCCGAACAAAGAAAGTTTCCTGCTCCAAAAGGTCTTGTGGAGAATGTGTGTGGACTACACCGACCTAAACAAAAGATGCCCGAAGGATAGCTTTCCTCTTCCTCTCATTGACAGACTTATAGACTCTACGACAGGGTGTGAACTCATGAGCTTCATGGATGCTTACTCATGATACAACCAAATCCTCATCAACCTTCCGGACCAAGAACACACAGCCTTCACTACTGACAGGGGACTATATTGCTATAAAGTCATGCCTTCGGCCTAAAGAATGTAGGAGCGACTTATCAGAGACTAGTCAATTCAATGTTCACCGAACAGATTGGGAAGAACATGGAAGTTTACGTTGATGATATGCTAGTCAAGAGCAAACATGCTGACCAACACATCGCTAACCTATCTAAAAGTTTCACCATTATGAAGAGATATTGAATGAGGTTGAACCCCAACAAATGTGCCTTCGGCGTGGGCTCTGGCAAATTCTTAGGCTTCATGATAAGCCAATGAGGCATTGAGGCTAATCCCAAGAAGATCAAAGTAATACTCGACATGAAGGAATTGGTAACTTTAAAAGACATTCAGAGCCTTACTGGCAAAGTGGCAGCCTTAACTAGGTTCATCTCTAAGGCCACAGACAAATGTGCTTCTTTCTTCAAAGCACTTAAGGGAAGTAAGAAGTACATTACATGGACTAATGAATGTGCTGAGGCATTCAAGAACCTCAAAGACTACATGAGTAAAGCCCCTCTGCTCTCCAAACCTGAGGTTGGTGACATTATCATTATCTATCTATCGGTATCGGCTTCAGTAGTAAGTTCCGTTCTCATTCGATAGGATGGTAATGTCGAACGGCCTGTCTACTACGCTAGCAAGGCCTTACAAGATGCGGAGACACGATACTCCAACATTGAGAAATTGGCTCTAGCATTGGTCATGTCTACTCGAAAACTTTGCCCTTAATTCCAAGCACACTCCATCATCGTGCTTACCAATCATCATATTCAACAGCTACTCCAAAGTCCTGACACTTGGGGGCGAATGATAAAATGGGCGATAGCATTGGGTGAGTTTGACATATCCTACCAACCAAAGCCAGCTGAGAAGGGCCAAGCAGTGGCAGACTTCATCGCCAACTTCACATATCATGTTGACATTGTTTCTACACCTAAAGAAATGGTTTCATTACCCTTGGAAGCTCAGAAAATAGAACCAACAGCCCCAACATGGAGTCTATATGTTGATGGCTTGTCCAACCAACAGGGTTGTGAAGGAAATCTTTTGGGAAAACATGTTCATTTGAGCAACATCATATAGCATGCAATTAACAATTAAAGGCGGAATCATGCTTGTATGCACTCAAAAACAAAACATTACCATGAAATTCAAAGCCTAGTAGATTGGTGAACCAATTAATCAACTCAAAACAAAGTGAGTTGAAATTAATACCTTTGTAGATTCCTCTTTGCATAAGCAAAGGCTAATCACCCAAAGAGATAGGGCCTTCATTCCTTGCTTCTTAGATCCATGGATTTGGATGGAAGAATAGGTTCTCTAAGTTCCCAAAATTGAGAACCTCTAAGTCTCTTCACCAAGGTTAGATTGTAGAAGAAATGAGTGACCTTGGAGTAGTAGGATTGCTAGATGTACCCTCCAAGGTGTTGGCCTCTTTAGAGAGAAAATGGAGAGACAATTCTCACCAATTTTCCCCCAAAATAAACCCTTTTAATCCTTAATGAATATTTGGCTATAAAGTCATTTATATAGTCACTTCTTTTAAGTGACCTAAACAACCAAAAACCCTAATTCATCCTTCATGGCCGGCCACCTAAAGGGATTTGGGCTTTTGGGCCTTAATGAATCTTTATTCATTAAATTGTCATACAACTTAAGTTAATGGGCTTGACGTTCGAAGCCCATTAGGCCTTAAGGTCCAAAACTATCCCCGAGGTCTTTAACAAACTTATTCGTTCGATTAATTAACATATTAATTAATCCTTGCCATAAATAAATGATTAAACCATTTAATCATTCTTACTCATTTCCGTTTAATCTCCAATCTCTACCTTTTATGGTGTGCGATCCATTAGGTTCCTTTCAGCGAGGTAGTGGGCGATTAAAACCATTTTACATCGATTGTGAATTGAAACTATTTTCAATTCTCCCTTTAGTGATTATACACGTTTAGGGCTTCCACAAACCATGAGTGACACCTAGCAGCATATCATGGTTATCCAAGCTAATCAGAAGAGGTTAGAGAACCTATTCAGTTCGAGATCACAAATGCAATACGGTCTTTCTCTAATCTAATACTCTTGACCACATTGTTTGGTTTGATAGTTTATTTTCTCATGTCTACTATCCAATGTGTGTCTTGTGCTTATATGATTACCTTGAATGTGATTCGGAACGCATTCCCTAATCTCATTCATACTCTGGCCAGAGATTCAAATCATATCAGAGAGTATTCTCCCTCAAACGGTTTGAAGGTTAGAGATCCCTTGTTGCGCATTCACTTGTCTCCATAGATAAGTGGCTTGACCCCAACGATGCCGTGGACACCCTCCTGATGGAGTGACTTTGACATAATCAAAGATCAAGGACTTAACCACAAGACAACTATGATGCCTCATGTCAAAGGACTACTTTGCATTATCCCAACCATGAGTTCTCATGTGACATGGAATATGAGAACTCTTCGTTGATCGCGTTCAGTGAACTCATTCTCTATTGAGCACCTACCGTACTTGTCTTGATGTCACACACACCAATGACTCGAGACTAATCACTCTCCCTGAGAGAAGACATAGTACGTACTGATCTTAACGGACTGTCAATGCCCAATTGGCAATCCTATGATCAGGAACGTTTAGGATGTGTCTACGAAAGAATGGTCTCATGAATCTAACTTCATTAGATTACATTCTCCCAATCACATATTCCTTGGACTTTATCGTTTAAGCATATAACATTTATATGAGACGGCTCAAACAATAATCTTTGCCCTTTATATGTAAAACTAGATTAGTTTAACATGTGAAATGTCCGTAAAGTATCATCACATGATTGGCTTTAGGGCACATTTCCAACAATCTCCCACTTGCACCAGAGCCAATCAGCTTGGTCATCTTGATGATACCTCTTCTGTAGTCATTTCATAAATGGCTGAATAGTAGGCCTAGACAGTGGATATCTATATGTGTTATCCATAGAAGCAACCTTGAGAATAACGACGTCACCATTATACATGATTCTCAATCATGTGGTTCAGTCTCTCATTTGAGTTCGGATCTTGATGAGACCTTGATTCCCAGGCTTGAGCTATCGCCCCATTAGTGTCATACACTTTCTGGTTGGAACCGAATAGAGAGTTCATAAATGAACTTTCCCATCCAAACAACATTGTTGTAAACTTCTATATGGCAATATATATTGCATTCATAATGGAACACACTAAAGTCATTACTTTAATGTTTCCATCCAAATATATCTTTAGTCATAATAAAGAGATATCTGTTTATTTCTTCATTCATAATGAAAAACATCCAATGATGGATTAGATTCATAATCTAATACATTTACGCTTCCATTACGTTACTTTGATTCTTCCTCGATCTTTGAGGAATTTATCCTTTAGTATTTCTTAAATACTTAAGGACTCACTTGACAGTTGCCATGGTTCTGATCCTGGGCTTGCATTGATATCGTCTTGTACCGTTCTAGGTACAACTCATATCAATGTTTTTCATACAATATGAAATACATAAATAACCTTTCTGCGTATGCATAAAGGATTCAATTTACGCATTATTTCTTTGGGAGTCAAAAGGTACATTCCCTTTGAGAAGGGCAACTTGCTAGTCTCACTAGAATCGTCCTTCTTATTGAAGTTTATCATCATATGAGAAACTTCCTAGCATCCATTGTCTATTATTAGGGATTGATATAATCCAATTATATCAAGAAATATATCATTATAGATTTCCATCCCATGTATATAGACTATATCTCCCATATACATTCTATCTTCATATAATGTATTAAAGTCATAACTTTAACGAAGAAGTATTCTTTTCATTTCCAAAATTAATATATCATATATATTTAAATTTTAGGAACATGATTAACTCCCACTAATCTTTTGTAAAACTAGTGAACAAAAGATTCATTTACATCTTTATGAGAAATCAAACGATTTGATCCTTTTTCTCAAAAAATGCAAATAGCTCCCACTAACTTGCTAAGATCCATGATAGATGGATCTCTACAACTTACATGTCTTGTGATTTATAGTTTTAGACATATATTATCAAGACTATCTTAATAATGGTTTCGGAAACCCATATTATGTCAAAACATTGAATCACCATTTAGTTGTAGCTAGCAATCTTCGAATTAATTGAAACTAAGACTACGTCAAAAATGGTTCCTTTAAAGTCAACCATTCTCTTTGATTGTAGTCACCTTAAGCTACCAATTAGCTATGAAGGTTTCATTATTTCGAGTCAAATGGTACTTTACCATTTTCTTGAGTATATATCGTATATGCACTCAATGTAGTCATAAAGTTCAAAACCATTCAACTGAGACGGTTTATAAATCCTTATCGACTACCTTGGAGCTTGTGGTATAGAAACTAGGTTGTTATATTTGTTGATTACTTTCTTGTCTCTCAAAGAACCCATTCTTCGAGTTCTATCTCTCGTTCATTTGCTCTTAGGCAAATCACATTGTAGAATTACAATGAACTACCCAACAAAACAACATTTGTTAGTTGGTTTATAGAAGCGATATCCAAAAGTTATTTTAAGGATATCCTACAAGATTGTTATCAAACAAATATTGCTTATTAGCACACAACCCCAAATCTTTAACATGCTTAAGATTTGTCTTTCTTTCCAACTACATCTTATGGAGTCATGAAAATATTGGAAGATCTTCTCATTGACAATCATATTGTTTTTAGAAGTATATATCCTATATATGGGTAATAGATAACATCTAACGAACTAAATCTTATTCGAGTTCGATCTTCTCCTAATGGAGAAATACATTATCTTATGATGCTTATTTCCTTGATATCTATCAAGGAAACTCATCTAAAATGTTACCTTTCCTTGGATCAAATCTAAGGAGGTAAATACTTTAGATGTCTTACTCATCAACTAACATTACTTGAATTCTTTGAAACATTTTGCAAAGTATTCGGACTTGTGTTTATTCAAAATAAATTATAGTCCAACCGAGAGTGATCTTCGGTGAATGTTATTCAACATGAGTAATATTATGTTTGTGGACAAGTGCCACTAACATTTAAGTGAATTAACCTCAACAACTTTGTGATTCTTTCTTCTTTCCAAAAGAATAAAGATTCGAACATTTCGCCTCCATACAATTTTAACAAGAAGGTATTGGATCCGAATCTAACGATCCAAAGCGTCCATCTATGACCAACTCGTAATTTATGTTTTAGAGGTATCACAACTTTAGTTGGGATTAGTCACTACCTTGCAACCTTTTGGGTTTTAAGCATCATTATTTTCTAAACAGTTAACACTACCATATTATCTCTACTATAGAGATAATTAATTAGATTACCATAATCCAATCATTGATTAATAAAGAACATTGTTTTGTCAAACAAAACATTTATCCATTTCACATAGTGACGGAATTTAGTTCCTTAAAATTGGAATATAAAGACAATCTATGTTTTTCCAATTTCTTTGGTAGTTCATATAAGGAAGTAAGTACCATCTACTTTCGCAGAGATCTATATTTGATTCACGTTTCCGAATGTGAAGCACCTTTTCTTCACTCATATATCTTCTACTTCTTATTAGTCACACTTTTACAACGATTTGTAAAACATAGTTACTAATACGGAATCAAGCATTCAAGTAGAAGAACCAACTGTTTTGAACTATTCAAGAACAATTTACAACACCTTCGAAAAGTGTGTTCTTGACACTTGCAAGACATTTCTTGCAAATACCCCTTCCAATATCCATCCTTTCATAAAGAAAGTTTGTTCCCTTGGAGTTATTTATCTTCTTTATCTGACTTCTCCTTTTGACTACAATAGTCATGGTCCCTAAACTCCCACGATCTCTCTTGAAACCTTTTTCAATTGTGTTATACACATCAAACATTTTGGAGAGCATGTGGTTATTTTTCACTACATAGTTTACAATAAACTTAGTGAACGATTAGGATAGGGAAACAAAGGTGAAGTCCTTGCCTAGTTTCCGTCTCATTAAGTGGTTTTATCACTTCAACACTTAATGATTCAAAATCATTATAAATCCATGTTAATGGACTATTTTTGTCAACCAACCATTATGTTCTAAACATAATTACAAACTTTAAAGAGTTGTACAAGGCAACTCTTATTTCTTCACACAACAAATTGTAAGTGAAGAATCATGGCACATAAAGTGTCCATGCCTTTGTGCTTTCTTCTCAAGTTCCTTGTTCACTTAACAAAGAAACAAGCACAAAGTGTTTGCATTGACTAAGGGTTGTTCAAAGCAACTCCTATTTCTTCATACAACAATTTGTAATTGAAGAATTATGACATTAAAAGTGTTGTCCTCTTTATGATATACCTTTTCTAACATATTCTTCTAATGATACATTATCAATAGGAAGATTGTGAGGATGAGACTACTTTGGTACTTTTACAAGCCATTAAAGACGATCTATGGTTTTGTAGTACCAAGTCCGTAAACTAAACGTTCGGCTTTTATTTGTCAAGTGTTGGATAGCGTTTGCAAATATATTGGTAATCAAATACATAACGAATATAAATTGATTGATTTTAAGCCATTTGATTCGGGTCTTTAAATCAAAATAGCACCACCCACTATTTTTGGCAAATTTCATATCCCTCATTGGAATTCGAGAGTTTTGGATGAAACTCCTAGTAGGTTATGGGAGGCTCACTATTACCAAGCCCACCTCAGAAGAACTCCAAATTGGCTAGCATCAATAATAATGAGAGAGTACGCTTACTCATTTGCAACTAATGCAAGTACCCATCTCGTTTGGCCTCTAGAGAATGATGCCTCAGAAGAACTCCATATTGGCACCATTGCACTTAGTTAAGTCATTCCCACCATGCTAGTTCAAGTAGGGGTTCAAGAATGGCCTCAGAAGAACTCCATATTGGCCACACTTGTTGCCTACCTTTCACTTCATCATATGTTTATAGGCTTCTCCTGAATGTAAGCACATACTTTGCAACCCCAGAACTGGACGAATACATTGTACGAGTCACAAACGATTGAAGCCCACCACGGTGGAAGGCCACGAAAGAGTGTTCTAAGCACTCTCACGCTTATCAACTTAATATTGATTTGGTTGAGGGTTTTAGGTCTCATCACATATAAACATTCATTTTAATCTCTATTAAAACAATTTTGGTCCTCTTACAACTATTTGTCCATTTGATTGTTTTAGTTGTATATAATACTCCCACTATGCTTATAAAACGATTTTTAAAGCAAGAGTATATGATACTACTAACATAAACTTTGCATTCATTTGATGGACTATATAGTTGCCTTAGGGCCTTAGGATGATTATGAACCTTTGTTTAGATTCAACACGAGCCTTGTGTTGAATCTCGGTCTAGGGATGGTGATTAATTTTAGTTACGCGTTTAATCACATTAAGGCGTGTTGTCTTAGGGGCGTTGGACCCAACTACTTCATTTTCATGCATATCAAATAAAGCAAGAAAGAAGTACTTCAAAGTAAAGGTGAGCTTATGCTCATTACAACATTTGCATATAACAAATTACTTTAAAGTAAAGAAGAGCTTAAGCCCTTTTACAACATTTGATCAAATCAAATTACAACCAAAATCTAATCTACACATTCCCATGGTTCAAACAAATTTGAAACGGCCTTTCACATAGCTCAATTATATTAGGCTTAGGTTCATAATCACCCTTTAATTAATTAACACTTTAACTAATTAAATGAATGCAACATTTTCATTTGGTTTTTGTATCCATAAAATTGATTTAAATGGAGCTAAACAAAATGAAAATCCAATTCTCATTTAAAGAGACAAAACAATTTTGTTCTCATCCTATTTGGGCCATCATGCAATTAACCTCAACTTTTGGGCCATATTGCAATAACAAAAACTTTTGGGGTCACTTTGTACAATACACAAAAGTCACTACTTCATGTAAATACAACTAGAACCCAAACTTTTAATAATGCAAAAACTTCATTAAAGGAACAAAACAATTTGTCCTTTAGCGTTTTTGGACCTAAACGTAAAAACGTAAACTTTTGGGCCAAAGTGCAAATACACAAAAGTATCAAAACTTTATGTAATTGCATAAAAGCCCCAAAAGTACTCCCTTTGAGGGAGTGGCCGGTTTTGGGGAGAGGATAAGAGTGTTTTGTGTGTTGATTTGTGAGTTTTGTCAAAAACAATCAAGTGGTGTAAGATAAGAACTTCTTATCACCATTATTTCTATCACCTTTCATAAAAATAATATAAGTTTTGATGATAGATTTTTTTTATTGCCATTTAATCAAATATTTAACACTTTAAATACATGATAAATCATTTGAAAAACATATCACAAAAACTTTATGAATAAATCAAAACTTTGAATCAAAACACCAAACCTTTTTGTTCTTGGCAAGAACATCAAGAACAATGAAGAACATCCATGAAAAACCCAAATTTTTCCATGAACTTTTTTCACCCAAAAACATTCCAAAACCATTCTTACTTAAGGGAAATAACATCTAACCAAACTAGGGTACTTAGGGGTTCCAAAGAACACATTAAAACACTTTTAACAAGTCAAACAAGAACCCAAAAATCCACCCTTTGGTTTTGGCCGAATTTTCCCAAAAGCATGGCACCAAATTTTAGCTCCAATATTCATGCTCATATGAACAACATCTACAACATTTGAGATAGCAAATTTTCCAACAAAATTTACTTTCAAAGAAGCAAGAATAAAGCTTGTAACAATTACAACGTTTAAATCACAAACTATGAACTACAAAAACCCAAAAGGATTCACCAACTACTAGACCTAGGCTCTGATACCATTTGAAGGAAATCTTTTGGGAAAACATGTTCATTTGAGCAACATCATATAGCATGCAATTAACAATTAAAGGCGGAATCATGCTTGTATGCACTCAAAAACAAAACATTACCATGAAATTCAAAGCCTAGTAGATTGGTGAACCAATTAATCAACTCAAAACAAAGTGAGTTGAAATTAATACCTTTGTAGATTCCTCTTTGCATAAGCAAAGGCTAATCACCCAAAGAGATAGGGCCTTCATTCCTTGCTTCTTAGATCCATGGATTTGGATGGAAGAATAGGTTCTCTAAGTTCCCAAAATTGAGAACCTCTAAGTCTCTTCACCAAGGTTAGATTGTAGAAGAAATGAGTGACCTTGGAGTAGTAGGATTGCTAGATGTACCCTCCAAGGTGTTGGCCTCTTTAGAGAGAAAATGGAGAGACAATTCTCACCAATTTTCCCCCAAAATAAACCCTTTTAATCCTTAATGAATATTTGGCTATAAAGTCATTTATATAGTCACTTCTTTTAAGTGACCTAAACAACCAAAAACCCTAATTCATCCTTCATGGCCGGCCACCTAAAGGGATTTGGGCTTTTGGGCCTTAATGAATCTTTATTCATTAAATTGTCATACAACTTAAGTTAATGGGCTTGACGTTCGAAGCCCATTAGGCCTTAAGGTCCAAAACTATCCCCGAGGTCTTTAACAAACTTATTCGTTTGATTAATTAACATATTAATTAATCCTTGCCATAAATAAATGATTAAACCATTTAATCATTCTTACTCATTTCCGTTTAATCTCCAATCTCTACCTTTTATGGTGTGCGATCCATTAGGTTCCTTTCAGCGAGGTAGTGGGCGATTAAAACCATTTTACATCGATTGTGAATTGAAACTATTTTCAATTCTCCCTTTAGTGATTATACACGTTTAGGGCTTCCACAAACCATGAGTGACACCTAGCAGCATATCATGGTTATCCAAGCTAATCAGAAGAGGTTAGAGAACCTATTCAGTTCGAGATCACAAATGCAATACGGTCTTTCTCTAATCTAATACTCTTGACCACATTGTTTGGTTTGATAGTTTATTTTCTCATGTCTACTATCCAATGTGTGTCTTGTGCTTATATGATTACCTTGAATGTGATTCGGAACGCATTCCCTAATCTCATTCATACTCTGGCCAGAGATTCAAATCATATCAGAGAGTATTCTCCCTCAAACGGTTTGAAGGTTAGAGATCCCTTGTTGCGCATTCACTTGTCTCCATAGATAAGTGGCTTGACCCCAACGATGCCGTGGACACCCTCCTGATGGAGTGACTTTGACATAATCAAAGATCAAGGACTTAACCACAAGACAACTATGATGCCTCATGTCAAAGGACTACTTTGCATTATCCCAACCATGAGTTCTCATGTGACATGGAATATGAGAACTCTTCGTTGATCGCGTTCAGTGAACTCATTCTCTATTGAGCACCTACCGTACTTGTCTTGATGTCACACACACCAATGACTCGAGACTAATCACTCTCCCTGAGAGAAGACATAGTACGTACTGATCTTAACGGACTGTCAATGCCCAATTGGCAATCCTATGATCAGGAACGTTTAGGATGTGTCTACGAAAGAATGGTCTTATGAATCTAACTTCATTAGATTACATTCTCCCAATCACATATACCTTGGACTTTATCGTTTAAGCATATAACATTTATATGAGACGGCTCAAACAATAATCTTTGCCCTTTATATGTAAAACTATATTAGTTTAACATGTGAAATGTCTGTAAAGTATCATCACATGATTGGCTTTAGGGCACATTTCCAACAGGTTGGGGAACAGGACTAGTCCTTACGACCCCTGACAAAGTGGCGATGGAGTATGCTCTTCGTTTCAAATTCAAGGCGTCGAACAATGAAGCCGAATATGAAGCCCTCATAGTAGGCTTACGTTTGGCCAAACACCTTGGGGTTAAACGAATTGATATGTTCAGTGACTCCCAATTGGTGGTTAACTAGGTCACTAACAACTTTGATGCTAAAGATAGCTCCATGGCAGCATATCTGGCACAAACACAATTGTTACTCAAGCACTTCCACTACCAGATCACCCAAATTCCTCGAGCGGTAAACAGTCATGCAGATGCTTTGACTCGCCTCTCCTCAGCGGTGGAAGACAAGATTGGGAGAAAAATTCAGGTCGAATTGTTTGCAGTACCAAGCACCATGTTTGCGGAAGTGTGCAACTTACAACAAGGGGATAGTTGGATTACCCCGATTTATAGATTCCTTGCTCATGGCACCTTTCCAAATGATAAAGTCCAAGCTAAGCAAATTTAATACAAGGCTACCCGTTACTTGATCATTAATGACCAACTCTACAAGCGGGGTTTTAACCTACCATACCTAAGATGCCTTACGCCCGCAAAGGCGAAAATTGTCCTTAGGGAAATACATGAAGGAGTCTGTGAAGATCATGCTGGATCTCGATCCCTAGCATACAAGGCTTTTCGCTAAGGATATTACTGGTCAACATTCCACCAAGATGCCATCAGAATATCTCGCTCATGTGATAAGTGTCAACGCTACATAACTATGAAGGAAATCTTTTGGGAAAACATGTTCATTTGAGCAACATCATATAGCATGCAATTAACAATTAAAGGCGGAATCATGCTTGTATGCACTAAAAAACAAAACATTACCATGAAATTCAAAGCCTAGTAGATTGGTGAACCAATTAATCAACTCAAAACAAAGTGAGTTGAAATTAATACCTTTGTAGATTCCTCTTTGCATAAGCAAAGGCTAATCACCCAAAGAGATAGGGCCTTCATTCCTTGCTTCTTAGATCCATGGATTTGGATGGAAGAATAGGTTCTCCAAGTTCCCAAAATTGAGAACCTCTAAGTCTCTTCACCAAGGTTAGATTGTAGAAGAAATGAGTGACCTTGGAGTAGTAGGATTGCTAGATGTACCCTTCAAGGTGTTGGCCTCTTTAGAGAGAAAATGGAGAGACAATTCTCACCAATTTTCCCCAAAAATAAACCCTTTTAATCCTTAATGAATATTTGGCTATAAAGTCATTTATATAGTCACTTCTTTAAGTGACCTAAATAACCAAAACCCTAATTCATTCCATATGGCTGGCCATTTAGGGATTTTTGGGCTTTTGGGCTTTAATGAATCTTTATTCATTAAATTGTCATACAACTTAAGTTAATGGGCTTGACGTTCGAAGCCCATTGGGCCTTAAGGTCCAAAACTATCCCGAAGTCATTTAACGAACTTATTCGTTTGATTAATTAACATATTAATTAATCCTTGCCATAAATAAATGATTAAACCATTTAATCATTCTTACTCATTTCCGTTTAATCTCCAATCTCTACCTTTTATGGTGTGCGATCCATTAGGTTCCTTTTAGCGAGGTAGTGGGCGATTAAAACCATTTTACATCGATTGTGAATTGAAACTATTTTCAATTCTCCTTTTAGTGATTACACACGTTTAGGGCTTCCACAAACCATGAGTGACACCTAGCAGCATATCATGGTTACCCAAGCTAATCAGAAGAGGTGGAGAACCTATTCAGTTTGAGATTACAAATGCAATACGGTCTTTCTCTAATCTAATACTCTTGACCACATTGTTTGGTTTGATAGTTTATTTTCTCATGTCTACTATCTAATGTGTGTCTTGTGCTTATATGATTTCCTTGAATGTGATTCGGAACGCATTCCCTAATCTCATTCATACTCTGGCCAGAGATTCAAATCATATCAGAGAGTATTCTCCCTCAAACGGTTTGAAGGTTAGAGATCCCTTGTTGCGCATTCACTTGTCTCCATAGATAAGTGGCTTGACCCCAACGATGCCGTGGACACCCTCCTGATTGAGTGACTTTGACATAATCAAAGATCAAGGACTTAACCACAAGACAACTATGATGCCTCAGGTCAAAGGACTACTTTGCATTATCCCAACCATGAGTTCTCATGTGACATGGAATATGAGAACCCTTCGTTGATCGCGTTCAGTGAACTCATTCTCTATTGAGCACCTACCGTACTTGTCTTGATGTCACACACACCAATGACTCGAGACTAATCACTCTCCCTGAGAGAAGACATAGTACGTACTGATCTTAACGGACTGTCAACGCCCAATTGGCAATCCTATGATCAGGAACGTTTAGGATGTGTCTACGAAAGAATGGTCTCATGAATCTAACTTCATTAGATTACATTCTCCCAATCACATATTCCTTGGACTTTATCGTTTAAGCATATAACATTTATATGAGACGGCTCAAACAATAATCTTTGCCCTTTATATGTAAAACTAGATTAGTTTAACATGTGAAATGTCCGTAAAGTATCATCACATGATTGGCTTTAGGGCACATTTCCAACAATCTCCCACTTGCACTAAAGCCAATCAGCTTGGTCATCTTGATGATACCTCTTCTGTCGTCATTTCATAAATGGCTGAATAGTAGGCCTAGACAGTGGATATCTATATGTGTTATCCACAGAAGCAACCTTGAGAATAACGACGTCACCATTATACATGATTCTCAATCATGTGGTTCAGTCTCTCATTTGTGTTCGGATCTTGATGAGACCTTGATTCCCAGGCTTGAGCTATCGCCCCATTAGTGTCATACACTTTCTGGTTGGAATCGAATAGAGAGTTCATAAATGAACTTTCCCATCCAAACAACATTGTTGTAAACTTCTATATGGCAATATATCTTGCATTCATAATGGAACACACTAAAGTCATTACTTTAATGTTTCCATCCAAATATCTCTTTAGTCATAATAAAGAGATATTCGTTTATCTCTTCATTCATAATGAAGAAACATCCAATGATGGATTAGATTCATAATCTAATACATTTACGCTTCCATTACGTTACTTTGATTCTTCCTCGATCTTTGAGGAATTTATCCTTTAGTATTTCTTAAATACTTAAGGACTCACTTGACAGTTGCCATGGTTCTGATCCTGGGCTTGCACTGATATCGTCTTGTACCGTTCTAGGTACAACTCATATCAATGTTTTTCATACAATATGAAATACATAAATAACCTTTCTGCGTATGCATAAAGGATTCAATTTACGCATTATTTCTTTGGGAGTCAAAGGGTACATTCCCTTTGAGAAGGGCAACTTGCTAGTCTCACTAGAATCGTCCTTCTTATTGAAGTTTATCATCATATGAGAAACTTCCTAGCATCCATTGTCTATTATTAGGGATTGATATAATCCAATTATATCATGAAATATATCATTATAGATTTCCATCCCATGTATATAGACTATATCTCCCATATACATTCTATCTTCATATAATGTATTAAAGTCATAACTTTAACGAAGAAGTATTCTTTTCATTTCCAAAATTAATATATCATATATATTTAAATTTTAGGAACATGATTAACTCCCACTAATCTTTTGTAAAATTCGTAAACAAAAGATTCATTTACATCTTTATGAGAAATCAAACGATTTGATCCTTTTTCCTCATAAAATGCAAATAGCTCCCACTAACTTGCTAAGATCCATGATGGATGGATCTCTACAACTTACATGTCTTGTGATTTATAGTTTTAGACATATATTATCAAGACTATCTTAATAATGGTTTCGGAAACCCATATTATGTCCAAACATTGAATCACCATTTAGTTGTAGCTAGCAATCTTCGAATTAATTGAAACTAAGACTACGTCAAAAATGGTTCCTTTAAAGTCAACCATTCTCTTTGATTGTAATCACCTTAAGCTACCAATTAGCTATGAAGGTTTCATTATTTCGAGTCAAATGGTACTTTACCATTTTCTTGAGTATATATCGTATATGCACTCAATGTAGTCATAAAGTTCAAAACCATTCAACTGAGACGGTTTATAAATCCTTATCGACTACCTTGGAGCTTGTGGTATAGGAACTAGGTTGTTATATTTGTTGATTACTATCTTGTCTCTCAAAGAACCCATTCTTCGAGTTCTATCTCTCGTTCATTTTCTTTTAGGCAAATCACATTGTAGAATTACAATGAACTACCCAACAAAACAACATTTGTTAGTTGGTTTATAGAAGCGATATCCAAAAGTTATTTTAAGAATATCCTACAAGATTGTTATCAAACAAATATTGCTTGTTAGCACACAACCCCAAATCTTTAACATGCTTAAGATTTGTCTTTCTTTCCCACTACATCTTATGGAGTTATGAAAATATTGGAAGATCTTCTCATTGACAATCATATTGTTTTAGAAGTATATATCCTATATATGGGTAATAGATAACATCTAACGAACTAAATCTTATTCGAGTTCGTTCTTCTCCTAATGGAGAAATACATTATCTTATGATGCTTATTTCCTTGATATCTTTCAAGGAAACTCATCTAAAATGTTACCTTTCCTTGGATCAAATCTAAGGAGGTAAATACTTTAGATGTCTAACTCATCAACTTACATTACTTGAATTCTTTGAAACATTTTGCGAAGTATTCGGACTTTTGTTTATTCAAAATAAATTATAGTCCAACCGAGAGTGATCTTCGGTGAATGTTATTCAACATGAGTAATATTATGTTTGTGGACAAGTGCCACTAACATTTAAGTGAATTAACCTCAACAACTTTGTGATTCTTTCTTCTTTCCAAAAGAATAAAGATTCGAACATTTCGCCTCCATACAATTTTAACAAGAAGGTATTGGATCCGGATCTAACGATCCAAAGCGTCCATTTTTCACCAACTCATAACTTATGTTTTTAGAGCAATCACAACTTTAGTTGGGATTAGTCACTACCTTGCAACCTTTTGGGTTTTAAGCATCATTCTTTTCTAAACAGTTAACACTACCATATTATCTCTACTATAGAGATAATTAATTAGATTACCATAATCCAATCATTGATTAATAAAGAACATTGTTTTGTCAAACAAAACATTTATCCATTTCACATAGTGACGGAATTTAGTTCCTTAAAATTGGAATATAAAGACAATCTATGTTTTTCCAATTTCTTTGGTAGTTCATATGAGGAAGTAAGTACCATCTGCTTTCGCAGAGATCTATATTTGATTCACGTTTCCGAATGTGAAGCACCTTTTCTTCACTCATATATCTTCTACTTCTTATTAGTCACACTTTTACAACGATTTGTAAAACATAGTTACTAATACGGAATCAAGCATTCAAGTAGAAGAACCAACTGTTTTGAACTATTCAAGAACAATTTACAACACCTTCGAAAGGTGTGTTCTTGACACTTGCAAGACATTTCTTGCAAATACCCCTTCCAATGTCCATCCTTTCATAAAGAAAGTTTGTTCCCTTGGAGTTATTTATCTTCTTTATCTGACTTCTCCTTTTGACTACAATAGTCATGGTCCCTAAACTCCCACTATCTCTCTTGAAACCTTTTTCAATTGTGTTATACACATCAAACATTTTGGAGAGAGTGCGATTATTGTTCACTACACAGTTTACAATAAACTTAGTGAACGATTAGTATAGGGAAACAAAGGTGAAGTCCTTGCCTAGTTTCCGTCTCATTAAGTGATTTTATCACTTCAACACTTAATGATTCAAAATCATTATAAATCCATGTTAATGGACTATTTTTGTCAACCAACCATTATGTTCTAAACATAATTACAAACTTTAAAGAGTTGTACAAGGCAACTCTTATTTCTTCACACAACAAATTGTAAGTGAAGAACATGGCACATAAAGTGTCCATGCCTTTGTGCTTTCTTCTCAAGTTCCTTGTTCATGTAACAAAGAAACAAGCACTAAGTGTTTGCATTGACTAAGGGTTGTTCAAAGCAACTCCTATTTCTTCATACAACAATTTGTAATTGAAGAATTATGACATTAAAAGTGTTGTCCTCTTTATGATAGACCTTTTCTAACATATTCTTCTAATGATACATTATCAATAGGAAGATTGTGAGGATGAGACTACTTTGGTACTTTTACAAGCCATTAAAGACAATCTATGGTTTTGTAGTACCAAGTCCGTAAACTAAACGTTCGGCTTTTATTTGTCAAGTGTTGGATAGCGTTTGCAAATATATTGGTAATCAAATACATAACGAATATAAATTGATTGATTTTAAGCCATTTGATTCGGGTCTTTAAATCAAAATAGCACCACCCACTATTTTTGGCAAATTCCATATCCCTCATTGGAATTCGAGAGTTTTGGATGAAACTCCTAGTAGGTTATGGGAGGCTCACTATTACCAAGCCCACCTCACGATGATACGATGTATGGCTAGCAACAATAATAATGAGAGAGTACGCTTACTCATTTGCAACTAATGCAAGTACCCATCTTATTTGGCCTCTAGAGAATGTCACCTCACAATGATATGATGTTGGCTCCATTTCACTTAGTTAAGTCATTCCCACCATGCTTAGTTCGTGAAGGGGTTCAAGAATAGCCTCACGATGATACGATGTCGGCCATCCTCGTTGCCTACACCAACCTCATCATATGTATATGGATTCCTCCTGAGTAAAAGCATGCACTTTGTACTCCCCCATGATAGGGTGAAGCCGGTGTACAAGTCATAAACGATTGGATCCCACCACGGTGGTAGGCCAGGAAGAGATATTCTAAACATCTCTCGCTTATCAACTTAATATTGATTTGGTTGAGGGTTTTAGGTCTCATCACATATAAATATTCATTTTAATCTCTATTAAAACAATTTTGGTCCTCTTACAACTATTGGTCCATCTCATTGTTTTAGTTGTACATAATACTCCCACTATGCTTTTAAAACGATTTTTTTAAAGCAAGAGTATATGATACTACTAACATAAACTTTGCATTCATTTGATGGACTTATATATAGTTGCCTTAGGGCCTAAGGATGATTATGAACCTTTGTTTAGATTCAACACGAGCCTTGTGTTGAATCTCGGTCTAGGAATGAAGATTGATTTTAGTTACGCGTTTAATCACATTAAGGCGTGTTGTCTTAGGGGCGTTGGACCCAACTACTTCATTTTCATGCATATCATATAAAGCAAGAAAGAAGTACTTCAAAGTAAAGGTGAGCTTATGCTCATTACAACATTTGCATATAACAAATTACTTTAAAGTAAAGAAGAGCTTAAGCCCTTTTACAACATTTGATCAAATCAAATTACAACCAAAATCTAATCTACACATTCCCATGGTTCAAACAAATTTGAAACGCCTTTCACATAGCTCAATTATATTAGGCTTAGGTTCATAATCACCCTTTAATTAATTAACACTTTAACTAATTAATTGAATGCAACATTTTCATTTGGTTTTTGTATCCATAAAATTGATTTAAATGGAGCTAAACAAAATGAAAATCCAATTCTCATTTAAAGAGACAAAATAATTTTGTTCTCATCCTATTTGGGCCATCATGCAATTAACCTCAACTTTTGGGCCATATTGCAAAAACAAAAACTTTTGGGGTCACTTTGTACAATACACAAAAGTCACTACTTCATGTAAATACAACTAGAACCCAAACTTTTAATAACGCAAAAACTTCATTAAAGGAACAAAACAATTTGTCCTTTAGCGTTTTTGGACCTAAACGTAAAAACGTAAACTTTTGGGCCAAAGTGCAAATACACAAAAGTATCAAAACTTTATGTAATTGCATAAAAGTCCCAAAAGTACTCCCTTTGAGGGAGTGGCTGGTTTTGGGGAGGGATAAGATTGGTGTGTGTGTTGATTTGTGAGTTTTGTCAAAAACAATCAAGTGGTGTAAGATAAGAACTTCTTATCACCATTATTTCTATCACCTTTCATAAAAATAATATAAATTTTGATGATAGATTTTTCTATTGCCATTTAATCAAATATTTAACACTTTAAATACATGATAAATCATTTGAAAAACATATCACATAAACTTTATGTAATAATTCAAAACTTTGAATCAAAACACCAAACCTTTTTGTTCTTGGCAAGAACATCAAGAACAATGAAGAACATTCATGAAAAACCTAAATTTTTCCATGAACTTTTTTCACCCAAAAACATTCCAAAACCATTCTTACTTAAGGGAAATAACATCTAACCAAACTAGGGTACTTAGGGGTTCCAAAGAACACATTAAAACACTTTTAACAAGTCAAACAAGAACCCAAAAATTCACCCTTTGGATTTGGCCGAATTTTCCCAAAAGCATGGCACCAAATTTTAGCTCCAATATTCATGCTCATATGAACAACATCTACAACATTTGAGATAGCAAATTTTCCAACAAAATTTACTTTCAAAGAAGCAAGAATAAAGCTTGTAACAATTACAACTTTTAAATCACAAACTTATGAACTACAAAACACAAAAGGATTCACCAACTACTAGACTTAGGCTCTGATACCACTTGAAGGAAATCTTTTGGGAAAACATGTTCATTTGAGCAACATCATATAGCATGCAATTAACAATTAAAGGCGGAATCATGCTTGTATGCACTCAAAAACAAAACATTACCATGAAATTCAAAGCCTAGTAGATTGGTGAACCAATTAATCAACTCAAAACAAAGTGAGTTGAAATTAATACCTTTGTAGATTCCTCTTTGCATAAGCAAAGGCTAATCACCCAAAGAGATAGGGCCTTCATTCCTTGCTTCTTAGATCCATGGATTTGGATGGAAGAATAGGTTCTCCAAGTTCCCAAAATTGAGAACCTCTAAGTCTCTTCACCAAGGTTAGATTGTAGAAGAAATGAGTGACCTTGGAGTAGTAGGATTGCTAGATGTACCCTCCAAGGTGTTGGCCTCTTTAGAGAGAAAATGGAGAGACAATTCTCACCAATTTTCCCCAAAAATAAACCCTTTTAATCCTTAATGAATATTTGGCTATAAAGTCATTTATATAGTCACTTCTTTAAGTGACCTAAATAACCAAAACCCTAATTCATTCCATATGGCTGGCCATTTAGGGATTTTTGGGCTTTTGGGCTTTAATGAATCTTTATTCATTAAATTGTCATACAACTTAAGTTAATGGGCTTGACGTTCGAAGCCCATTGGGCCTTAAGGTCCAAAACTATCCCGAAGTCATTTAACGAACTTATTCGTTTGATTAATTAACATATTAATTAATCCTTGCCATAAATAAATGATTAAACCATTTAATCATTCTTACTCATTTCCGTTTAATCTCCAATCTCTACCTTTTATGGTGTGCGATCCATTAGGTTCCTTTTAGCGAGGTAGTGGGCGATTAAAACCATTTTACATCGATTGTGAATTGAAACTATTTTCAATTCTCCCTTTAGTGATTACACACGTTTAGGGCTTCCACAAACCATGAGTGACACCTAGCAGCATATCATGGTTACCCAAGCTAATCAGAAGAGGTGGAGAACCTATTCAGTTCGAGATTACAAATGCAATACGGTCTTTCTCTAATCTAATACTCTTGACCACATTGTTTGGTTTGATAGTTTATTTTCTCATGTCTACTATCCAATGTGTGTCTTGTGCTTATATGATTTCCTTGAATGTGATTCGGAACGCATTCCCTAATATCATTCATACTCTGGCCAGAGATTCAAATCATATCAGAGAGTATTCTCCCTCAAACGGTTTGAAGGTTAGAGATCCCTTGTTGCGCATTCACTTGTCTCCATAGATAAGTGGCTTGACCCCAACGATGCCGTGGACACCCTCCTGATGGAGTGACTTTGACATAATCAAAGATCAAGGACTTAACCACAAGACAACTATGATGCCTCAGGTCAAAGGACTACTTTGCATTATCCCAACCATGAGTTCTCATGTGACATGGAATATGAGAACCCTTCGTTGATCGCGTTCAGTGAACTCATTCTCTATTGAGCACCTACCGTACTTGTCTTGATGTCACACACACCAATGACTCGAGACTAATCACTCTCCCTGAGAGAAGACATAGTACGTACTGATCTTAACGGACTGTCAACGCCCAATTGGCAATCCTATGATCAGGAACGTTTAGGATGTGTCTACGAAAGAATGGTCTCATGAATCTAACTTCATTAGATTACATTCTCCCAATCACATATTCCTTGGACTTTATCGTTTAAGCATATAACATTTATATGAGACGGCTCAAACAATAATCTTTGCCCTTTATATGTAAAACTAGATTAGTTTAACATGTGAAATGTCCGTAAAGTATCATCACATGATTGGCTTTAGGGCACATTTCCAACAAACTATTCCTCATTCCCCCCCCCCCCCGAGCCGCTCACTCCTATGATCAGCCCTTGGCCCTTTGCCCAATGGGAACTTGATTTGATAGGCCCAATGCCTGCAGGGAAGGGTAAGGTCCGCTATGCAATCGTTGCAGTTGACTACTTCACAAAGTGGGATAAAGTAGAACCTTTGGCAACCATTACTGAGGCAAAAATAGAAGACTTCGTATGGAAGAACATCCTTTGCAGATTTGGCATTCCCAATGCAATAGTCACTGATAACGGGCGACAGTTCGACAACAATAAGTTCAAGATGTTCTGCTTTAAGTTCAACATCAACTTATGTTTTGCCTTCCTAGCTCATCCCCAGTCTAATGGACAAGTCGAAGCCATCAACAAAATAATCAAGCGAACTTTGAAAACCAACTTGGACAAGGCTAAAGGTTGTTGGCCAGAATTTGTACCCTAAGTTCTTTGGTCATACCGCACTTCGTATTGGACATCAACAGGAGAAACCTCATTCTCACTTGCCTTTGGTACAAAGGCAGTTGTCTCAGTTGAGCTTGAGCAAGCAACGTTCCCAGTCCAGAACTACGTGCAAAGCGAAAATGATAAACAACTTACCCTCAACTTAGATCTAGTCGACGAACACAGAAACCAGGCTCACTTGAGGAATGTCGCCTACAAGCAACGTATCTCCAACTACTATGACTTAAGGGTCAAACCTCGTTCTTTCAAAGTAGGGGACTGGGTATTGAAGAAAAGATTACTCTGCGACAGAGTCCCGAGTGAAGGAACACTTAGTCCAAACTAGGATGGACCGTTTGAAGTTGTTGGCATCAGTCACCCTGACTCCTACAAGCTTAGAAGCTTCGATGGCAAGACCCTTGGCCATCCATGGAACGCTGATCACTTGAAGTACTATTACAAGTAAACTCACATTGTACAAGTGTTAAGCTTCAGCTATTCGGCATCCTATGTAACGAAGACTATTTGGCATGAATTCAATAAAGAGGTGATTTAGACAACTCGGACCTAATCCTTTTACATTCCTAGCAATGAAACACTCGGGTTCAAAGCTTCAACATGAATGCTTCCAACATGAAACAAAGTCTAAGTATATGTCAACAAGACTATACAAATAAATGAACAGCTTCATAGTATATTCGTTCAATCATACATTCCAACACATTCATACATAAGCCAAGTGTGCTTCGAAAGGGTTCAACATATTTTGTGTCATTCGACACTTGATACAATGTGCCTTAACACCTTGCCCTTATTCTTACCAACTAGGTGATGAAATGTAAAGAAGAAACTCATCTTCATACCACCAACCAGGTGATCAAATGTACAACCCGTACTCTCCTTCATGCCACCAACCAAGTGATGAAATGTACAACTCGTACTCTAATATCATTTGGCAACTTGCCACTAATGCCACAAACCAGGTGAAAAAGGAACTCAACTTCATGCCACCAACCAAGTGATGAAATGTACAACCCATACTCTAATATCATTTGGCAACTTGCCATTCATGCCACCAACCAGGTGAAGAAGGAACTCATCTTCGTGCCACCAACCAGGTGATGAAATGTGATGAAAGGTGATGAAGGAACTCACCTTCGTACCACCAACCAAGTGATGAAAGCAACTCACCATTCATTCCACCTACCAGAAGACGAGTGGTCCAACTTGTACATGTGAACTTCTAGCATTCACAAATAATCAAAAACCCTCAATCTTGACAACTCAACTAGGGGAGCACTCATGCCCAACAAGAGTTATAGTCACCAACAAAGTCTTATTGCAAGCCAACAATAACTTCAGTGCATGACATACGAAGATCAAGCTATTCAGCCCTCTTGCATTTGCTTCAAACATTTCCCCTCTGTAACAATGCAAACACTACAACTAGTAGAAAGCTTCACACACTTTTGATCAAGACAGTGTGAAGCAAAACCAATTTATAATGCCAACAAGAGCTTCATTAAAGGAGTTCAACCACAATTCTCAAAAACTTCACACACTCTTGATCAAGACAGTGTGAAGCAAAACCAATTTATGGTGCCAACAAGAGCTTTATCAATGGAGGGCAACCACAATTCTCAAAAGCTTCACACACTCTTGATCAAGACAGTGTGAAGCAAAACCAATTTATGGTGCCAACAAGAGCTTCATCAATGGAGGGGAACCACAATTCTCAAAAGCTTCACACACTCTTGATCAAAACAGTGTGAAGCAAAACCAATTTATGGTGCCAACAAGAGCTTCATCAAAGGAGTTCAACCATAATTCTCAAAAGCTTCACACACTCTTGATCAAGACAGTGTGAAGCAAAACCAATTTATGGTGCCAATAAGAGCTTTATCAATGTAGGGCAACCACAATTCTCAAAAGCTTCACACACTCTTGATCAAGACAGTGTGAAGCAAAACCAATTTATGGTGCCAACAAGAGCTTCATCAAAGGAGTTCAACCATAATTCTCAAAAGCTTCACACACTCTTGATCAAGACAGTGTGAAGCAAAACCAATTTATGATGCCAACAAGAACTTTATCAATGGAGGGCAACCACAATTCTCAAAAGCTTCACACACTCTTGATCAAGACAGTGTGAAGGAAAACCAATTTATGGTGCCAACAAAAGCTTCATCAATGAAGGGCGACTACAACTCGTAGAAAGCTTCACACACTCTTGATCAAGATTGTTCGAAGCAAACTCAATTTATATGGTTCATCCAAACCTTCGACTACTACAAGGTGTGGCTTGCATCACAATCTCTTGCTCAACAGTGTGGAAGCAAAATTTGTATATGTTGTCTCTCCCACATTTTCAAATTTCTAGTTTCCCAACAAAAAAAAAATGGGGAAATTCAATAAAGCTTCATCAATGGAGGACAACTACAAATTCTCAAAAGCTTCACACTATCTTGATCAAGATAGTGTGAAGCAAAATCAATTCATGGTACCCAACAAAAGCTTTAACTCCAAAGCTTCACCTACAAAGCTTCAGCTCCAAAGCTTCACCTACAAAAGCTTCAACACAAAAGCTTCAGCCACGAAAGCTTCACCCACCACAAAAGCTTCACCTACAAAAGCTTCACTCACAAAAGCTCCACCCACCACAAAAGCTTCACTCACAAAAGCTTCACCCACAACAAAAGCTTCACCCACCACAAAAGCTTCAACCACCACAAACCTACAAAAGCTTCACCAACCACAAAAGCTTCACCCATAAAAGCTTCACCAACAAAAGCTTCACCCACCACAAACCTACAAAAGCTTCACCCATAAAAGCTTCACCAACAAAAGCTTCACCCACGACAAAAGCTTCACCCACAAAAGCTTCACCTACAAAGCTTCAACACAAAAGCTTCACCTACAAAAGCTTCACACTATCTTGATCAAGATAGTGTGAAGCAAAATCAATTCATGGTACCCAACAAAGCTTCAACCTCAAAGCTTCACCTACAAAGCTTGAACACCAAAGCTTCACCTACAAAGCTTAAAATATATATATATTTTCGAACATTCGAAAATTCAAAAATTCAGAAATTCGAAAATTTGAAAAAAAAAAAATTAAATTTTTTTTTTTTGCCTAGGCCTCCTCTTCTTTGGGCCTAACAACTTTCATAACAAATATATATGAATGAGGAGTTTTGGGCTACCACTTAGAAAGGAAATGCCTCATTCGTCAACTCCCTCGACCGGAGACTTGGGGGACTCCTACCATATGCTACTACACCTTGATACTCAGAAGTCTCACGACCACTCAGTGACTTGGATTTTTCAAGTCTCCAAACGAGAAGTTTTCCTTACTCGGGAAATTAAGGGAGCACTACCTCAACATACATGTTTCACATGTTTCACTCAAAAAGCTTCAACATACAAGCTTCAACAAAAGAATAAAATTCAAAGAACTTAGTGAAGAAGGCCTTGGTGTATTTAACATAATACGTTGAAATGAGCAAAACTTGTTTATTGATATCTCTGATAATTTACAAATATGTACATATACATGAAACAAAATAAACAAACTGAAGGAAAATTTTTGTCCTATCTAAGAACATGTGAGAATATTTGAATACATATGCAAACTATAAACACATTAAAGTAGGCATGCATTCAAAAACAATTCATAAAACCCATGACTTTCAAAGCCTAGTATATGGTGAACCAACAAACTCTTTAACAACATTAAAGAGAATAAAGGATTTAGAGTTTCTTTACCCTTGAAGCTTATCCTTGATTACACAAGGGATTCACCCAAGTGGGGGGCCTTCAAGTCACCTCCTTGCTCCTTGGATCTTCCTTGTGATTTTCCTCCTTTCAGTGCTCCTTTGCTTCTTTGAGGATTTGAGGATTTGTTCTCCAAAACATCAAATGCTTGATGTCTCTAAGTCTCTTCACCAAGGATGTGATGTGAAGATGAAATGGATGACTTAGGGAAGAAGAGATTGCTAGCTATTCCTTCCCTAGGTGGCCGGTCTCTTTTGAGAAAATGAGAGAAAATGTTTCACCTCATTTCACCAAGAAAAACCCTAAATGAAAATAAAGCTATAAAGTTGAATTTATACTTCATCACATGTGAGTGGCAAACTTGTAATTAATCCAAGTTTGACACTTCTCACCCTAATAGCCGACCATATCAAATTGATTGGGCTAATTGCCCATTTTGTTTTAGTTGTCATACAACTTAAATATAATGGGCCTTGTGGACCAAAACGCTTTTGGGCCCCGAAACCCAAAACCAACATACAAGCCCAATACGAACATTTCATATAATTAATTAACTAATTAATTAACCTTGACCATTCTTCAATTAAACCATTTAATTGCTTATCCATTTCATTTAATTTCTTCACCAACATCCTTACTCGGTGTACGATCCATTAGGTTCCATTCAGCGAGGTAGTGGGCGATTGTTACTCTTAACGATCGATTGTGAATTGAAACCACATTTCAATTCTCCCTTAAAATTAGTGTTTGCTAATCTTTAGGGCTTCCACAAACCATGAGTGACACCTAGCAGCATATCATGGTTACCCAAGCTAAGTAGAAGTGGTTGGAGAACCTATCCAGTTACAACTACAATGCAATACGGTCATTCTCTAATACAATACTCTTAATCACATTGTTTAAGTGATAGTTTGTTTCATGTCTACTATCCAATGTGATACTTATCTATATGATTCAATTGAATATGATTTGGAACAAACTTCCTTAGTCATATTCATATGCTTTGGCCAAAGACTCTCGAATCATATCTTAGAGTATTCTCCTTCCACCATGGAAGGTTAGAGATCCCTTGTTGCGCATTCATATGCCTACATGACTAGATAGCTTGACCCCAACAATGCCGTGGACACTCCAATGGAATGCCTTTGACATGATCAAAGATCAAGGACCTAACCATTAGACATCTATGATGCTCAGGTCAAAGGACTACTTTGCATATTGCAACTATCGAGTTCTTACATGACATGTATGTTCGAACTCTCTTTTGATCGTTGTTCAGTGTACTCGATCACTCTTTCGAGCACCTATGTGTTTGCCTTAGTGTACAACACTAAATGACTTCAGACTAGTCATACTCGCGCTTGAGTCGACATAACACATACTAACCTTAGCGGATTGTCAATGCCCAATTGGCAATCCTATGGCTAGGAACTTTTTAGGAATGAACATAAGAGAAAGGTCTCGATAATCTAACTTACTTAAATCACTTATCTCTTAGATCAAATACATTCCTTGGATTCCCTTATTGCTTAAACACATGATACAATAAATAGTGATTAACAATAAGCTTTGCCCTTCATTAAACATATAAAAGTTTAATACAATAAGTATTCCAAAAGCTATTACATCAAATGAGTGGCTTTGTGGGCATACTTCCAACACAAACAAGAGGGAGCCTTCACAAAGGTTACTCAGGAGAAGTCTTAGCAGTTGGCAGAGCCCCAGAAAAAGGAGGCACCAGAGGATGATTATTCGGAGCCTCATTACTAGGCAGAACCCTAGAAGGAGGAGGCACCGAAGGTTGATCATTTGGAGCTTCATTACGCGGTACAGCCCAGAAGACGAATGCAATAAATGCCTTTGGAACAAACCAACAAATCTCTGATGATCAAGTAAAATCTGACCATCAGATTCCTGCAGCTGGTCGAGCTTCCTCTTCATGTTTGTAGCATAATCATGTGCGAGCCTGTGCAACTGTTTATTCTCATGCTTGAGCCCTATGATCTCTTGTTTGAGACTTATCACTTTAGCCACCAATGATTCAACTTGGCGGGTTCGAGCAAATAGGCGTTGGGCCATATTAGACACAGAACCTGCACACTGAACACTGAGAGCCAGAAAATCCTTAACAGCCAACTCATCAGACCGTTTGGAAAGTAGTATGTTATCTTTGGGAGTGAGAAGGTTCCTGGCCACCACCACAGCGGTTATATCATTCTTCACCACAGTCTCTAGCAATAAGAGGACTTGTAGGGGATAAGAAGGATGGGCGCCATATATTGTCTTGAGAAGGCATGGCTACCTCTTCACCAAAGTTCAAGTCAAAACGACGGTCGGATGGGCCAGACATTCTCAGAAATGATGAAGGAGAAATGAGGTGCAATGAATCTCTGAAGTATAAAAATAAGGGGAAAATTCCTGCAAGTAATAACTTTCTGAATGTACTTCTTGCACATAATTGGTGCCCCTATAAAAGAAAGGGCAACATGGCCGTTGGTTCAAAAATTGAAGAGGCACCATTATCCGAATTTCGAGAAGCAGATTTTCCTGAGTAAAATATGTCGACAATCCACACATGCAACATCAGCTCCTCGGGTACCACAGATAACTTTGCCAAAGATCTCTGACAAAGTTTAGACACATAAATTTTGAAGGTCCAACTACCCTACCATTACCCACAAGGGTAAAGGAACAGCACCACTGCTTGATAACTGGAAAGTCCCTGTGTGTGTTAACCTCCGTGTTCCGTGGCAAGGCAAACTGGCAAAAATGCCCAACCTTTACTCACATCGAGGAAACATTCCTAACAGGATTACTTGCTTAAAAATCGAAGAGGCACCGCTCCCCGAATCTTGAGAGCCAAACTCCCACCAAGATTGCTTTCTTAAAAATCGAAGAGGCACCGCTCTCCGAATCTCGAAAGCCAAACTCCCACTAAGATTGCTTTCTCAAAAATCGAAGAGCCACCGCTCTCCGAATCTCGAAAGCCAGACTCCCAACATGATTGCTTTCTCAAAAATCGAAGAGGCACCGTTCTCCAAATCTCAAGAGCCAGGTCCCTAACAAGATTGCTTGTTCAAAAATCAAAAAGGCATTGCTCTCTGAACTTCGAGAGCCAGATTTCATTGGATAAAGCTTATCTGCAATCTTTACACGCAACATCAGCTTTCCAGATACCACAGACCACTTTTTCAAAGTGCTCTGACAAAGTTAAAACACGTGAATCTTGCAGCTCCCACTACATTGCTATGACCGAGAAGGGTAAAGAAACAGCGTTACTACTCACTGTTCCTTTACAATTCCTATATATGTCGACCTTCATCCTTCATAGTCAGGAAAACCTGCAAATAAAAAAAATGCTCAACTTTTCTTCACATCCGAGAGGGCATTCTCAGCAGAGTCTCTCGAAATACGCATCTTATTTTCCCCTGATAATACCTTTGCAAACAAACCACACCAAAGCCAGAGTATCTCATATCATAAGGGTTAAAAGCAAGAGTATCCCATATCATTCTTTTTCCCTATCTTTTCCTTTGGCCTTGTTCTTACCTACAAGACAATGAGAAAGAGAGCAATCATTCAGCACTTGGAATCAAGCTTCCAGTCAGCAACTGACTGCCTGGAACTCCTTACCTGATTACTTACCTGGCATTGCTCTCGAGTACTCATCTTCAACATCTTATGCTTCCAGAAAAGATACCACATCTACCTGGGGAACAGACAGAGTAAGTGAGAAGGATACAAGGAAGCATGTGGAGACAAGTGCAACAGAACACGTGCCGATTCATCTATTACTTTGTCAATAGCAAAAGTATCCCATATCATCAAGGTCGAACGCACTCTTAATTTGATGGACTTGTTTTGACCCTCAAATTCTTGAGTCGACCTTATACTCTGGAGGAAACCAGAAAACCTTCCAGCCCAATTCAAGAATAAGCCTGTGGAAAGTTACTTCTTCAAATCAAAAGTATCTCATATCATCTATTCTCCTTTTTCTTCTCTTTATCCTTCATGCTGCCTGCAAGATAGGGAGAATGAGAACAATTAGCCGGAACTTGAAATCAAACTTCTGATCTAGGACTGATTGCTGGGAGCTCTGATTGCTTACCTTGTCTGTCACCTCTTTCGGCAAATCTCCTAGCTCGACGACTTGGGGGACTCCTACTACATGGTTTGCATCGTGCTTGACCAAGCCTAAAACTACAAGTAAGCTTCAAGTAAAATTGATACATTACCTTGTGCATCTCCACCGGTTAAAGATACTACCCCTGGATGGAGGAAGAGTACTTTCAGAGAAGATGCCACATTTACCTATGAGACAGATAAGGCAAGTGAAGACGATACCACACTTCAGTACTTAGAAGTTTCGTAATTACTCAGCGGCTTGGATCTTGCAAGTCCCCAATCAAGGAGCTTCCCTTATTTAGGAACTTAGAGGAACACTGTTTGTACCATACTTGACCAATCCCGAAACTACTGAGCACCGGTCAACGTTATACCGTTAAGGAGCCAAAAGAGTTTCCCTCAAACCAGGAGGTCAATCATAGTGCGACACGTGTCAACATCAGAAACCAATCACAGCGCGGCACATGTCAACATCAGTAGCCAATCACAACACGACACATGTCAATGTCAAAACAAAGCTAGAAACTCTCTTCTATAAAAGGAGATCATTCTCCCACAATATTTCCTAATGTCATTTGTACTAAATCATTCACTTGTACTCACTAAAGGAGAGCTTGAACCTATGTACTTGTGTAAACCCTTCACAATTAATGAGAACTCCTCTACTCTGTGGACGTAGCCAATCTAGGTGAACCACGTACATCTTGTGTTTGCTTGCCTATCTCTATCCATTTACATATTTATCCACACTAGTGACTGGAGCAATCTAACGAAGGTCACAAACTTAACACTTTCTGTTGTACCAAAGTCCTCACTGATTTTGTGCATCAACAAAATCAATTAGGAATACTTACTCCATTATCTCAAGATATTATTTCTTATTTAACATATTGAGAATATTCCTAAAACCATGGTCGGCCACTCCCCTATATATACCCCGATTTCTACCAAATTTGGGGATGCTCTAAACACTTACTCTTTTCCAGAGAAACTAACTTAGGGATCAGAGATCGATTGGCCTAACCCCCCTCCCTACCTCGTGGGCACGTGAGGCTTAGGTCCTTTATCAAAAGTGTTGATTGTTTTGCATGTGCATTTTCATCAAAGCTAGAGACGGCGGAAATTTGCATCAACAATTAGCACTCCAAAAATCTCCTTTGGTATTTCAAACTTTCTATAGTTAGAAAGAAAAATGCACTTGTGAAGAGTGTAGAATAAAATTTTTGAAATGCTAATAACAGTTCATTTTATAAAAGATATTTCCCAAAAGAGAAGCTACTTTAAATAAATAAATAAAGCCAAATAAGCTAATTCTCCCCTTTTATATTCTAAATATTTGGTAAGACAACATTTTTTGGATTTGCAAAGGTTTAAGGTAGAGTCTCTATCCCTCTATGGTACAACATTAATATAATGGGAGTTTTAACGAAATGCTCCTAGTACTGTTCACTTTTAATGAAAAGCCGCATATTTACCTTTCCCTGGTACTATTCACTACACCTTTATTTGTCATTTTTCATTAAAACTAAAGTTTTTTTTGGACTTTTCGTTAGTTTTCCTTAATACAATCCCATAACATGTTACTTCTAACAATATTTAGTGTCTCTATCTCCACTCCTATGCACTCGTAGTAAGCTTTTAGCAACTACTGAATGGAAATTTGGGAGTGGGGTGCAAATATCAGGCAACAACAAGCTAACAATGTGCCTTCAAACCAAAATATGTATCTTCAATTTTTACGAGTCCTAAAAAGTTTACTAATATTCCTCTATTTTTCTTTAATACTTAC